>NC_092317.1:47216828-47471828 GCF_036785885.1 Coffea arabica
TGGTCTAACTCACAAGGTTTATCTTGTTTCATAAAATAAGGAGCGGATTCAAAGAAAGTAACATCAACACAAGTAAAAAAAAATTTAAAACTTGACTGTTATATCTATACCCTTTTTGCGCTCGTGCGTATTCTAAGAAAATACACTTAATAGCACAAGGATCTAAGTTATCCACCCCGAGAGCAAACTGATGAACAAAACATACATACCCAAAAATACGAGAAGATAATTTAAATATAAGTTCATGGGAAAAAAGAATGGAGTGAGGTAATTGGCCTCCAAGAATATTGGATGGCATGCAATTAATTAAATAACCTTCAGTTAAAACTGCATCACTCCAAAATTGTTTGGGCACATTCATGTGTAACAAAAGTGTTTGAACAATTTCAAGTAAATGTCCAAATTTTCTTTCAACAACTCCATTCTGTTGTGGATTGTAAGGACAAGAAAACTGATGAAGAATACCGGACTTAGTCATAAAGGTATCAAAAGGAGTGAAAAAATATTCTTTTGCATTATCACTGCGAAGTATACATATAGGCACACCAAATTGATTCTTTATTTCTGTAACAAATGCACAAAAAAATGAAATATAGTTCTGAACGATCTTTCATTAAATAAAACCATGTAACTCTGAATGAATCATCAACAAAGATTACAAAATATTTAAAATCTAACTTTGAAGTGACTCGACTAGAATCCTAAACATCAGAATAAGGTAACAAAAAGGGTTCAGAAACCCGTTTATTGACTCTAGGGGTAAAAGAAACACGATGATGCTTTCCTAACTGACAACACTCACATTCTAATGAAAACAACTGACTTAAGGTAGGAACCAATTTATTCAAATTTTGTAGAGACGGATGATCCAAACGACAGTGAATTTCAAGAGGGGAAACAATAGCAGGACACGCAATCGGACCATTGGAGTTGAGAAAATAAAGACCATTATACTCATGCTCTCCACCAATCGTCCTCTTTGTCTTCAAATCCTGAATGAAAAAAAAATCAGGAGAAAAAGTAACTGAATACTGTAGAAATTTAGTAACCTTACTAACGGACATTAGATTAAAAGGCAAATTGGGTACGTAAAGAACAGAAGACAGCGAAAGAGATGGGTTAATTTCTACAGTGTCTAATCCTTTAACTTTAGTTGTAGATCCATCATCTAAACAAACATGAGGAAAGGAGGTAGACTTTTGAAAATTAGAAAATTTTCTAGAGGTACCTGACATATGATCGGTAGTTTGGGAATCAATAATCCATGAGTCAAAATTAGAGGATGTGGAGAGACAAACCATAGCATTACTTTTTTGTGCTAAAGAAGCAAAGAGAAAAGATGCGTGATTTGCAGTTTGGTACTGCAGAAATTTGACATAATCATTTTCGGATATGGTAAAAGTCTTTTAGGACCCTTGTGCAGAAAAACTTGATTCAGCTTAGTCAGTAGTAACCACATTAGCAAACCGAGGAGGTTTTCCAACTAAATCCCAACAAGTATCACAATTGTGATTCTTCAAACCACAATGAGTGCTCTCACGGATGTCTCGACCTCCATGACCCCCATGACCTCCTCTATTTCTTTCTCCACGAGAGCCACGTCCAAAACTAAGTTGCTCACATCCAGAGCTAAGTTGCTCTATCTGATTGTTATTAGCAACTAAAGCAAACTTGTCATTAATTAGAGCACCATCACCCTGTGCATTGTCCTTAGATATAGAACGTGAGACCCGAACATACGTCTCTGTAAAGGATGGTAATTGTTTACCGGCTAAAATTTGAGATTTGATTTGTTCAAATTCTAGTTTAAGGCCAGCCAAGAATTTGAGCACAAGCATTTGTTCTCTTTGCCTCTGCATAACTGTAATATCACTTGAGAGAGGCATTACAACATTTAATTCTTCTGAAATTCGCTTGATATCAGCAAAATATTCAATTACTATTTTGTTATGCAACTGAAAATACTCCAAAGAAATATTATACATATGTGAAAGATTACTGCAGTATAATAACCGGACATAATCCCAAACTTCTTTTGTTGTCTCACAATGAGTACACATGTAAGTAATTCGCGGCTCCATAGAATTCCATATTGCTCCAAGAATTTTGGCATCCTCTTGAATCAACATTAGTCTCTTGTTGTCCTCAATAGGAGAGTCATCTGTGAGACATCGTTGCTTTCCTAGGCCTGTCAAATAAATCTTAATGGCTTTTGACCACTGTTGATAATTAGTATCATTTAACTTCCAATTTGTGATTTGAAACATCACCATTGGCATAATATTAGTGGACGTCACGATACTTTTTAATAAACTTTCAGCCATAGCGAATAGCACTTCAAATCAAAAAAACAGTCAAAACTCGTGATGAACAGTACCGCATGAACAATACGCGATGAACAGTGTCACGTGAATAGTGCACGATGAACAGTATCGCGTGAACAGGACTTTTGCTAGATGTTTAACCCTAACCTTAGGATTTTAACTCTGATACCATGAGAATATGTATTTTGAGAGAAAAACATCTAGTCACCGTATTATGAGTGACCAACTAGTATTTATAGGAGTACAAACCTAACAAACTATTTACAAGAATACCCTTACTAATTTATTATCTACAAGAATACTTATATTCTCTTAACACGTAATATATCTCAAAGATCATTTTCTTACAACTCATAAAAACTACTTGTGTAAAAAGAATCCTCTAACCTACAAACCACTCCATTTGGTTGAATTTCACCATGATATATAGTTTTCATCATTTTTTTTATTCAATCACCAATTTGTACTTCCTAATTTAGTTTAATATTTTGCTTTTGATGATGATTTTTAGAGATTAGTAAATTTGCATGTATGGTCATATTTCTTTTTTTTTCGTTAAAGTGTATACAAAAGTTTCCCTATTTGGGAATTTACCTTCAGAGATTCAAGTTATACATAAAAACAGACTCAGCGTAAAGATGAAGTAATAGAATTCAAATTGTTGAAAAAAAAATCTTGCTTGACCTCAATAGCGATAAATTTGTTAAAGAACATTCTGTCATGAATTATTTGTTTTTTTATTTCCTTTTATGCACATATGGTAGAAAATCAACAATTCACTATCATGATTATATATTAATATAATGTTTAAAGTAAAAAGCCAAAACTAAATTGTATCAAATGGACCACTTTTATAAGTGGATATAATATATTTTTGTTGTATTTTCATAATAATTATTTTCTTTACTAGTTAATTAAATTGAAATAATGTTCTTGATAACACTGATTACAAGCTTAGAACTCGTAAAAATGGTTTGTGTATAGAAATTCGAGTAATACTACTACACGAACATGGACATCTAAATAATTTTGTTTATTGATAAAACATTTTTGGGGTGAAACATCTAATGAGGATTTTTTTTTTTTAACAAAAAACTTCTTTATTATTATGAATCAAAACTCATGCGTACACTAGATAAAGCACCTGTCACACAAATCCCACCACCCGTCTACGAAATGTTGGGAGACCTAACCTATCCATCCTAATGTCTCCCCTAACTAACTGTGGCAAATCAGAGAAAGCATTAAACACATGTCCTGCCGCCGAATCGGCCCCATAACCTGTAACAGTGTGACACCGTAAGAAAACAATGACGAAACTGAAGTAGCTCGTCTAGCTCCCTCTGCAACTGCCATGGACATGCACTATCCCCCTGGACAATCCGAATGAGTGTAAGCGAATATGCCTCCACATGTAGCTCCTGGTACCCTTGGGCAATAAAGTACTTAACACCCACAAGGAGCGTACGCAACTCGGCATGAAGGTTGCTCATCGTCCCAAAATTCTCCGAATAACCAAATACGAACTTCCCTCGATAATCCCGTACCAGCCCACCCCCTCCACTAACCCCTGGATTTCCCCGAGAACATCCGTCTGAGTTTAACTTCCTCTCTCCTTGCAGCGAGATCCATCGAGCCGGTTGTATTGCACCCGCTTCTGGTAGTGGGCTAGCTGTTGCAGCAAACCATCCCACGAGGGTTTTGGCTACCTCATCCTCGAGAAACGCACCTGTAAGATGTCACCAAGTAGATGGATGATCCGCGTCACAGTCTCCCTAACCCTTAACCTTTGCCCTTTAAACAAGCCCCTATTCCGTGCCTTCCACAACACCCAACAGACCACAGCCGGCAGAACTCTATTCAAAAACCCCGAGATGACATTATTCCCTCCCCTCAACCACCAAAGCCATACCATATGCCGCACCGTATGCACCCTCTCCATCTCACCGGCAAACATCTCAAAGTGACGCCACACGGACCTTGCTCCTTCCCCAATACAAAAAATATGCTCCATGTTCTCCTCCCTAGGATCTTGGCAGCACTAACAGCGAGAGGTGCCTGTTACCCCCAATCTTTTTAGAATGTCCATGGTATGGAGCTTTCCCTGCAGTAACCGCAATATAAAGAACATCTAAGGGGAATGCTGTGGTGCCAGATGGCCGCAGCATCCCACGATCTGTTATCAAACTGCTGTACCAGGGAATATGCCGAAATCGTAGAGAAACTACCCGAAGTCGTCAAAGCCCAAACCATTCTGTCAGGTCCATGAAAGGTTGGGGGAGCGACAGCCAGGATACGTGCTATCAACCCTGTATCCAAGTATTGAGTAAGCAGGGCAGTATTCCAGACCCCGCGATCTACAAAATTCGAAACCAAATGGTCGTAAAATATCTCCACCTAGTGACATAAAGCCCCTGATCCCATCCAATTGTCATGTCAAAAATCCATCGACCCCTGCTTTACAACCCAACTGATGCTGTCCTCCGCTACCTGTTGCATAGCCCTCATCCTCCTCCACGTGAGTGAACTCCACGGATACTCCTCCGCCAGACAAGGGTGCTTGCCCGCGCAATACTTGCTTGACATGAATTCTGCCCATAATGATTGTTGTTGCCTAAATCTCCACCAAAGCTTAAACGAGAACGAGTCGTACATATCTAATAAGGGATTTCTAAGTAGAATTGTTGAACTTTAAAAGTACACAAATATCATGTTAGGCATATTCTTCATAGATTCATCTACCTTTCTTTCTTTTCACTTGAATATTTATGGATAAATTTTTCTTAACATTTGAATTTCTTAGTATTTACTTTCTAGTGGTTTTCATTGGGTTAAAAAATAACACAACGCTTTTAATTTTCCTTTAGAAAAACACACAACATCACGTGAGCAAAAATCTCATGCAGCTACTATGATACTACTACCAACAAATCCACCACTTAAATTCTCACACACATAAATCTATGATGATCATAGATGCACGGATGAACTTTCACAAATTCAATGATATTTATTCATGCTTATCTAAGTATTTGCTATGATAAATGTTCTTTGTTTTCTTTTGAGGTGTTTGGTGGGGTGAGATTGTTTTTCTGTGGAATTTTGGATTAATTATTTCCTCTCACACACGCACTATGACATGTTCACATGTAGAATCAAAATCGATTTTAAAACACATGTAGGACATGCATGAGAAAAATGTGTTATTTCAATTACAAAATAATAAGTAAATCCAAGAAAAAAGTGAGAATACAAGGATAGATGTCAAGCAGGAAAGAAGAGCAAATTTTGCTTTAAATGAAAAAAGTGGCCATGTGAGAATAGAAATCGTGGCAAGAAGAACAAAATTTGCTTCAATTGCGTGATG
The DNA here is from genome assembly GCF_036785885.1 of Coffea arabica. Lineage (NCBI taxonomy): Eukaryota > Viridiplantae > Streptophyta > Magnoliopsida > Gentianales > Rubiaceae > Coffea > Coffea arabica. The sequence goes on from NC_092317.1 coordinate 47,222,520, forward strand.
ACAAAAGCAGTCAAGGAAAAGATAGATAACCATTGAAGATCGGTGAGATGAGCTAGTCATTAATTTACTCTATTGAAGTAGATTCCAAGGATGATTTCTCACATAGATCTGAGTCTCTCACTCTTTGGTAAGTTATAGATCCAAGTGGTACATTCTTGTACATTGACTGATCTTACAATATTTTTTTTTGACATGCAACTATAATACATTTGCAAGGAAATGATCCCTAGGCATAATTTAGGTTGTGCAAAACACTATTAAGACATTAAAATTATTGTGATAGCACCATTGACACCATAATTTTAGTAGTTATCGACACATACTAATGTTTAAATTGTGATTTGCATCGTCTAATTTCTATATATAAAAGGAGAGGAGAGGGTTGGTGCAAATATTTTGTGTCACTTTGTGTTATACCTAAAGTAACCTTTAAAGTTAGTCATCAAACTATTCACATTTCCTCTTTTGTTTTCCACCATAGTTTCAATACAATAAATTCTTCCAAAGTCAAACTATTCACATTCTCTCTTTTTTTCCACCATAATTTCAAATACAATAAATTGCTATAAAAAAAATAGTACTTACAGATTTTCCAAATAAACACTTACATGTGTAGCATGAAATGTAATAACTTAATATGTTAGTGAAAAATCATACACTTTGTAAAATAAACACACACTTAAGGTGTGACAAAAGCACTAGTTTTGAAAAAGTATGTGATTGTTGACAAAATAAGAAGTGAATGATATTAAAATTCAAGCAAAATAGATGGCTAGAATAATTGATATTTGAGAATGACTTATAACAATAAAAGTTTCTCTATTTTCCTTAGTTGAGCCTTGAATTCTCTAATTAAAGACCTAATTAAAAAGAGCCAACACAAATTATAAAAAAGAAAAGTTTACATGCCAACAATAATTTAAGTGTATAGCTACCTAAATATCACGAATAACTAAAGCCGATTTTGGTAATTTTTTTTATCACAATAAGCAATTAAAAATTATAACATCTTACAACAATATATATAAACTCAATAGAACAGTAAACAAAAGTCAAATAGAGACCTCGTTCATACTCTTTCGCCGCCAATATTCTTTCTAGGGTTTCGGATTCTAGGGCTTACGTGCCTGCATGGCCGTTAGGCCCTCCTCCGTCGTGAGGGAGGGGGCTCCCCAGCCATCTGAAGCCACGGATGTCCCTCGCTCGTTTGCGGAGGTTGTCGCGGCGAAGCAGGTTTTGGGCTTTCAGTCAAAGTCGTTTGTGTCTGTTTTATCCTCTGCCGCGGGGGGACCAAAGGTGCAGGCGGTGACATCGACACATAGAGGGGAGCCGGCTATGCTGTTCTCCATCGAAGACATTGAATGGGTCACAGTACCTTTCCAGTTTGCTTTGGTGGGCAAGTTCTCTAGAGGACGGCCGATGATGGAGGATCTGAGGAGATTTTTTCGCACTTTGGATTTGAAGGATGATTTCTCGCTGGGTTTGTTGGATCGGCGGCATATTCTGATTCGGTTGACAAATGAAGCAAATTACCATCATCTCTGGTCCCGTAGTATCTGGTACATACAAGACGTTCCGATGCGAATTTTCAAATGGTCGACTGAGTTTCATGTGGATAGAGAATCTTCTTTTGTGCCGGTTTGGTTCACCTTGCCGAAGCTTCCAATACACATGTTTCACAAAGAATGTCTTTTCTCCATTGTGGCATGTCTGGGTCGTTCGCTTTGCGTGGATAATGCCACAGCTGTGGGCTCGCGCCCAAGCGTAGCACGCGTCTGCGTGGAGGTGGATTTGCAGAGGGAGTTACCGGGATGGGTATGGATTTCGGTTAGGGATAGGATGGCTTTTTGGCAGTCTTTGGTGCCGGAAAATCTCCCAAAGTACTGCAATTTTTGCCTACACCAGGGTCATAGTGAGGAAGAGTGCCGCATCAAGCACCCTGGTCCCCGTTCTAACAGGCTGGGCCGTCGACAGGAGGAGAAAGGGAGGCCGCTGTAGCGTTTTAAGCAGAAGGAAGTTCCCATGCCTGGGGAGGACACTCGCATGGACGGAGAAAGGCAGGAGGCAACGATGGAGGTCCCGATCGCGGTGGAGCAGGTGCATGGGTTGGAGCCACCAGGTGGACAGCTGGGTTCTGGGGCGCTAGGCATGGCGGTGTCTGAGGAGCTGCCCGAGGCGCAGCAATTTACGACTGGGAAGGAAAAAGGGCAATGCGTGGGTGGTCTCTCGCTACTTGGGTCTGCTGGTGCTGTGGGCAATGCCGTGGCTGTTGCGAATGCATCAGGCGCACAGTTGGGCTCTGCGGAGCTGGTCATGGCGCAGCCTGGTGTCCTGCCACTACAAGAAAATCGGCTTTTTGTGACAATAAAATGTCATCACTAAAAGCCAAAAAGTCGTCATTATATGGATATAGTGACGACTTTTTTCATTGTCACATGGTTGTCACAGATTCTATGTCACAAATGGATCTAAGTGACAACCTTTTGAAGATCGTCACAGAATCTTGTTATTCAATGACGAAGAGAAAGTCGTCACTAATGGGTATCATTCTATGATGACTTTTATTGTCACTGTTTCACCTATGTTTTTGTCATAAATGTAGCAAAAGTCGTCACAAATTTGAGACCTATAGTGACGACTTGAGCTTGTCACTATCAGTCCTATTGTTCAATGACAACAATAGTCGTCACTTAATGAATTTGCATGTCAGTGACAACCTTCGAAGGTTGTCACTGAGCTTTGTTTTGAAGAGATGAAATTAACCATTATAAATATAGCATTGCCATAGCATTTCCAACAAATTATAACAGAACATTCAATTTGACAAAAGGCAAAATTAACGTAGAATGAAACCACAAATTTATATATATGGCCATAAACATCTGTAAATTCATCAAAACAGAAGTCAACGAAAAATATTGGATCTCAAAACCCACATAATTAGTTCAAGCACTAATCGCCAATACATATCCTTCCCAAAACATAGAGCAATAGATTTCTAAACTAAAGCAAAGATGGTAGCACCAATGTTAGACTTCAACCATCTCTATTATCATATCCAACAGCTTCCTCATGAAAAATATATCAAGCTGGACTGCATTGAAAATAAAGTATTATATGCATTAGAATAGACACTAAACAATGTGACACTTTTATCACTCTCATATTGTAAAAATTGCAGCTTAAAGATAAAATTTAACTCAATTGACAAAGCTAAAGCAATCCAAGACAGAATTCTGCATCTCACCAAGTCATTTCAAATTGAGAAGTAGAACCAAAACTAGTTATAAGATGCAAAGGTAAAGAAAGATTGATTTCTTAGAAAAAGAGCTTCTAGAGCAACTAAAGCTGAGAACAAGAAATTCATACAATGCTATTTGCCACTCAATTTGGGCTCTCACCTCAGGGCGTGCATTATGATGATGAGTTCAAATGATTGTCTATGCACATTTTCCGGCGAGCTATTGCATTATATGTACTAGCATTCTTGTGATTTCCAACTAGAAGGAATTAAGAATCCTTATCAAGACAAACTTAAGAAATAATCACAAAATAGAACTTGAAACTTGGTCCGTGTGATTCTATGGTGTTAGATAGAGTCCAAAGGGGAATCATAGTTTTCTTAAGTACATCATGGTCCTTGGTGTAGTAAATAGATGAATCCATGCCGTACGCCAAATTCTAGCTTCATTAGCAATTCAAAGTAATCGTATAACAAGGATTGCAAACATGAGTTTTAATTAATGGACTTAAGAATGCAATTTTCACTCAGTTTCATACATTCATGTGCCTATTTTTTTCTACCACCTCACAATGCATTGACAAGTACTTAAGAGTCAGGAACGCTAAAAACTAAGCCAAATTTGTAGTCCAATTCAAGGTTAATGGGAAAATGAAAACCAAGTCGAATTCTGATGCTCTTAATGAAGAGGCATCCTACATTAGAGAGAACATCCAAGCATGCTTAAGCTCAGTCCCTTCCAACAAGAATTCTTCAATAGATGTGTATCACTAGTAACAACATATAGCAATTCTGGATTACCTGGAGCTTCCCATTGCTAGTTCCAACAGCAAGATGTGTACCACGCTGTGCCCAGCCAACTGAACACACACTATCATCTATTCCCAAATCACACAACTTCACTACCTGCATAAAGAAACACCACAACAAGTTTAATAGCAGCATTTCATAAATCACGTGTCAAAGTCCAACCCGGGAGACTCACCTTGCTGCTAGAAGCATGCCACAAATAAACACAGTTCCCTAATCCCACAGCCAATACATTATGCGAGGACCAGTCCACAAGATTCAGATAAAAATCATCTTGCAATGCTAGTGCATCCAGAACCTATCCAAAAACAACCACACAACTTCAATTTCAAGCATCCCACATCACAAAAACCAACAAATGTAGGAAAAGAAACAATCGAATTAGCCAATATCAGCAAAGGAATGGACAAATGCAGCAAAGGAAACAACCGAAGCACAAATATCAGCAAAGGAATGGATAGCCGAATGAAAACAATTAATAAACAAACGCAAACGGAAACAATAATGAACAATAAATAAGAGAGCAACTTACCAACAGTCTTTAAACTTGGCATAGAGCAACTGGAAAGCAGAACAGTGAAATAGAGAAAGTATATATACTTTAATACCTAAACAACATGCAAACTATATTACTGAAATGAAAGCAAAATAGCTGACGAAATGAAAGCAAAAGAGAGTACCAACAAAAAAGCACTAAATGGCTTAAACAAAGCATGCATATTTGCTCAGCACTTAAAAAATTGACACCTAAGCCAACCATTTTAGTATCTTGCCAAAAATCAATTTTAGACCTCTTCAAGGCTTCGAGTTTTGAGTCATTTGGCAACCTACAATGATCAGCCAAAAAACAAAGAAACACATATAAGCATTGGTCAAAACTAGAGGTTTGTCCTCCAACAAACAATCCCATTTGTCCTTAAAGAGACTAACCATCTCAAAACACAGCCACAAATTTTCAATAGCTAAAATCACCACCAACAATTTGCCTCAAAAGGGCCACCAATAAACCATCAAATCCTGCTCCCAACACATTCACCATTAAGCGAGTCACCCCAAATTAACTGAGTTGGATGTTTAAAGGAAAAGAGGGTCTGAGTTGGGGCTCCAGAAGCTGAAAAGCTTCTCTAAGAGAAACTTATAGATGGGGAATCCGAACCTCAACAAAAAAAGGGGGATAGATACATGGAGACCCTCCCGCCCATGTTGTTTCACTCTCATAAGTCTCTTAATCTCTCACCATTGAAAGATTTAAGCGGAAAATTGGGCCTATAAACTCAAGATTCAGTCTACCTAACCTACATTACACACAAAATATCGAAATTAGATAGAAAATATTGAGATTATACCTCAAATTATGCTTTCACTCCCTTAGCTCTTGTTTTCCTTAAGATTCAGTCTTCAAACTCTAGCTTTTTCCCAAAATTCATAGCCAATTTTCTGTGTTCTTGCCAGCAAGCAAGTCCTACACCGATCTTGGGATTTTTGCTATCTGTGAGGTCAATAAAGCTACCCAAATTTTTTGGGTGGCTCAAATTAGGGATGAAAATGGAACCTTAAAGTGATTTTGTGGATAATTTCAACAAGATGATAGTTGAGTATAAGAAGAGATGGAGAGGATGCGATGGTGTATGAATCTTTCAACGAGAGGGAAAGGAAGTGATGTCTGAAAATTTTCTAAGTGTCGTGAGCATTTTTGTTCAAGAGTTGCCAAAACGACATCGTTTTTGTCTTATTTTGTTAACCCGCTCTCTACACCTTCAATTTTCAGGTTCTTGCTCCCATGTTTGCATGTGTAAAAAAATAACGCATTCAATTTCTTCTGTAAAAATTATTTGAACTTTTCTTTACAAAAATAATGCCTTCTCTAATATCTCTTTTTTTGTTTTCCCATCTATATGTAACTAAGTTTGTTTATTATTTTGAACGTTTTTAGCTCACAAGTTGTATTAAAATTTTATTTTTTTTGTATTAAAACTTTAGAATAGGAAAATTTAGTGTTTTTGGATAATTTTTTTTACTAACATAGGATTTTTTTTCGATCTCTACAAAAAATAATGTTCAAAAAGTAAAAATCTTACTAAAAATATGTTTATGATTCAAAACAAATCCTTTAATGCAAATATTTTTTGTACCAATTTAATAATTTTATCAATTATATGCAAATTGTGGTCTGACAAGGCCTAACAATCAATTTAGTTGATCAAATAACTAAAATAATTTGCTAATACATGCATGAAACACTAAATGTATTTGGTACAAGTATTGATTCATAAACCATAAACAATGTGACTATTGCAATTAATATTAAACTCTAGTCTTTCAATTGTGAGGATTTACTTAATTTCACATAAAATTTTACTGTTCTTTGCCATCATTTTCACACTATGCTAATCACTAATTTTTCACGTGTTGTTAAGAGAACTAGATAGTGAATATATGATATTTTTTACCTTCATAATAGGTTATTATCTAAGTTTGAAACAATTATAAAATATGTATACATTTTTTATTACAATACCTTCCTCATTTTACTAATGAAAAATATAGACTAAACTGTAAAGGATAGGGTGCCATAATAGAATTAATAAAATTGGTTTATCACATACGTGGCTAAATTGCAAAAGATAAGGTGTCATGGTAGAGTTGATGAAATTAGTTTGCCATATACGGGGCTAAAATATAAAAGATAGAGTGTCATAATAGAATTAATAAAATTTATTTACAACATATGGGGCCATATTGAAAAAATTAGGGTGGCATAGTAGAATTAATGAAAATAAGCTAGGAACAAGTACTTTAGACAGTAACGACTAATTGTTGTCACTAATTCTGAACCGGTAACCACATTGTGACGATATTGTAAGTAGTCACTGTAGGACCGATTTCAGTGGCAATGTTTTTCCAAGTTATCACAATGGTGATTTTCCACCACACCGGCCAATTGCGTGCCACCTATATTGTGACAACTAATTCCATGTTGTCACTGATGATGAGTCTACCCCGGTCAACTATGACGACATCAAAAGTCGTCACTGAATTTGCTCAATTATGACAAGTTTTCTGTTGTCACTGAGAATGTTGTCACAAAAAGCACAATTTCTTGTAGTGTGCCTGGCGTTCTGCACCTTACGTCGGGGAGTCAGTGCGACGGTGAATGTTTGCCAATTGGCCCGGCTAGCTGTGGGCACCGAGATGGAGCCAATGCGGTAGGTATTGAGGCAGTGGCGGTGGGGACAGGGGCGGAGCTTTTGCATCAGGTGCAGCATGAGCTGGGCCACTTGGATGTGGGGGAGGAAAGCCTTTCTGCCACGTTTCCGGTGGTGGGGAAACAGGGTGCGGATGACAGTCCAGCAGGGGACACGGCTCGTGGAGAATGGCGCTCCTTGACAGGGGTTGGTGGGCTGTGTATCTATTTGAGGGGCTTGGGGCGGACAGGGGAGGTTGGAGTTGAGTACGTTGATGGGGGGTCTGCAAGGTTGTCGTCCGGGGAGGTTATGAAGGTTCAGCGACGGTCAGGCAATTTGTCTCCTGGGAGTGGAGGTGTACAGGCTACTGGGGGGAAATCGCCGATGGATGCATTACATCTAGACCTGGTGGTGGTTTCTGGCAGACACGTGCAGGACCACGGGGAATCGGGGAAGCCCTTGGAGGTAAGGACTCGTGGCCTTCGTGCTGGCTTTCCCTCTGATAGAACTTTACGCTCTATGGGTAATACGTCAAAAAATTCCTTCTCTGCCTTATCCCATGATTAAGATGCTTTTCTGGAATATTAAAGGAGTGGCTCGAGCTCCTAACTTGAAACGTTTAAAGAAGCTTATTAAATTGCATTCTTTACAATTGGTGGTAGTTGTTGAACCTAAGACAAGTTTGGAGAACCTTAGTGCCATTAGGCTGAAGTTGGGAATGGATCGGTGCATGGCTAATCATTGTGGTTCTGTTTGGCTGTTTTACCGGGCTATGTTCAATTGTCACTGGATCGGGGAATCGCCTCAACACTTAACGGTCCAAATCCAATCTCAGTTATTTCCTAGTCCCATTATTCTGTCATGCATTCATGCAAAATGTACGAGTCAGGAAAGAGAGGTACTTTAGGGGGACTTATTAAGGGATAAACCCGATTCGTCTCCATGGTTTTTGGTAGGGGATTTTAATGTGGTCATTGATGAAGGGGAGAAAAGGGGAGGTCTACCTTTCAGAACCTTGGAGGGTATGAATTTACTGCAGTTTATGTCACTTGCGGGGGTGGGTGATGTGGGGTTCTCTGGGTCAAGGTTTACCTGGTGCAATAATCGTTCGGGTGCAGTAAGGATTTGGAAGTGTCTGGATAGGTTGCTGGTGAATGGGTTAGGTTTGGAGATGCAGCACCAGGTCTTGGTTCAGTATTTGGAGAGGGATCCATCGGATCACTCACCGCTCTTGCTCTCGGTGGTGATACGTTTGGACAATAAACCCAAACCTTTTCGCTTCCTGAACATCTGGACCACACATAAGGATTTCCTGGGAGTGATTAGGGATTGTTGGGTGCAGCTGGTGAGCGGTCCCCCAGCAGATACTAGCACTGAAGCTTCGGGATGTGAAACAGGCCTTAAAGCTATGGTCTAAGCTCTCGTTTGGAGATATTTTTGAGGCAGTTCAGAGAGCTGAGTGCGATGTAGTGGAGTCGGAGACGCAATATGATCTGGATCCGACGGAACTCCAACGTTGTGATTTGCATCGTGCCCGGGCACATCTACGACATGCTCTGTCAATGGAGGAAGGGTTTTGGAGGCAGAAGGCAAGAGTAAAGTGGCTTCGGGATGGGGATAGGAACTCTAAGTTTTTTCACTCAGTGGTTACTGAACGGAGGCGTCGGGCTGTGATTCACCCGGTGAGGAAGCCGGATGGGGAGTGGCTCGAGGAGGAGTCATAGATAGGTGAGGCTACCGTGAGCTTTTTTCAGGACCTTTTCACGGCGAAGGGTACATACGTGCCCCATGATATTTTGGAGTTCATTCCGGAGTTAGTGACTGCCCAGGACAACTCGGTATTAACAGAGATCCCGTCACTCGACGAAGTCAAGGCCACAGTTTTTGCGCTTGATGGGGAGAGTGCAGCGGGCCTGGATGGGTTTACAGGGAAATTCTTCACCACCGCTTGGGAGGTCATAGCATCGGATGTGTACGGTACGGTGCTGAGTTTTTTCTGCGGGGCGGAGATCCCTTGGAGTATCACGGCTACCTTGATTGTGCTGCTGCCAAACGTGGATAATCCTCAGGATTTCACACAGTTTCGGCCCATCAGTCTATGCAATTTCGTCAACAAGATCATATCGAAGCTTCTGGCCGAGAGATTGGCGAAGGTGCTCCCCCGGCTCATTTCTCCACAGCAGAGCGGGTTTGTTAAGGGGAGACAAATTGCGGATAACTTTTTACTGGCCCAGAAGTTGTTGTCTGGCATCAGAAAATCTAATCGGGGAGGGAACGTGGTGATTAAGTTGGACATGATGAAGGCATATGATAGAGTCTCATGACCGTTTTTGTTGCAAGTGCTCCATCACTTTGGGTTTTCTGAGACTTGGATAGACATGATATGGCGTCTAGTCTCTAATGTTTGGTTTTCGGTCCTAGTTAATGGCGCTTCACACGGTTTCTTCAAATCCTCTCGGGGTTTGCGGCAGGGGGACCCGATATCGCCAACCTTATTTGTTATTGGAGTTGAGGTCTTGTCTCGGGCCCTAAATGCTTTAGTCACACAGCGCCGGTTCACTCCGTTTAAAGTTCCTCCTCGTTGTCCTGTCATAATGCACCTGGCATATGCAGATGACGTGATCATCTTCTCTAGTGGAGGGCGTCCCTCCCTGGATCGGCTCAAGAGGGTCCTGGACGAGTACAGTGTGGTATCGGGTCAGCGGATCAACGCCCAAAAAAGTTGTTTTTTGACTCATCCGAGGTTTCCGACACAGAAGGCTGCAGCGATTGGCCGGCTTCTTGGTTCCAGAAGCGGGCCTTTCCAGTACACTATCTCGGTTGTCCTTTGTATGTTGGCAGGAGGAAAAAGGTCTATTTTGTGGAGTTATATAATGCGGTGGCAACTCGTATCCTGTCTTGGAGCAATAAGCTTTTATCAGTTGGAGGTCGAGTGGTATTGATTCAAAATGTGCTATCTTCAATGCCGATTCATTTGCTCGCTGCTTCCTCTCCTCCACAAGAGATTCTCGTGGATTTGGAAAAGTTGTTTGCGAACTTCTTATGGGGGTCATCAAACTTTGGCACTAAGTTCCACTGGATTCGGTGGAAGGATTTGTGTAGACCGCGGGAAGAGGGAAGTATTGGCTTGCGGAGTTTGAAAGGGGTGCATGACTCGTTCTCGGTTAAGCTCTAGTGGAAGTTTCGGCAGCAGCAGTCGCTCTGGGCGCAATTCATGTCAAGAAAGTATTGTGCCGGTTTGCACCCGTGCCTGGCAGAGGGGAATCAGTGGAGCTCCCACACATGGAAGAGGATGGTGGCAGTGCAGCAGGTAGGGGACGACAATATCTGCTGGGTCGTACGTTAGGGATCGATGGATTTTTGGCATGACAACTGGATGGGTGCTGGGGCGCTCTGTGGCAAGGTGGAGGTCTTCTCTGACAATGTGGTGGCAGATTTCGTGACGGGGGGGACCGGGAATGTTGTCATGCTTCGTCAGCATCTAGACGCCGGGCTAGTTGGACGAGTGCTGCAGGTTGCTCCCCCAACCTTTCAGGGGCCAGATCGCATGGTGTGGACTCGTACAACTTCGGGCACAATTTCGACGTCCTCGGCTTATGCCTTAGTTCGCCAGGTCAATAATCGATCCTGGATCTCTGCTTATGTCTGGCAAAAGGGCCTCCCCATCAAGATTTCTTTCTGCATGATGAGGTTGCTACAGGGCAGGCTCTCTACCATGGACAAACTAAGGAGGTTTGGGGTATGTGGCCCCTCGAGGTGTTGGTGTTGCCGGGAGCCGCAGGAGGAGAATCTGGACCATGCTTTCTGCTCAGGGGAGGGGGCAAGATTAGTTTGACGGTATTTCGAGAGTCAGGCTGGAGAAATGGAAGTAATGCACATGGTACGTCACCGGGTGTGGTTCTCGTGGTTGAGGAGAGGGAACAATATGTTTTCAAAGTTCTTGTATAGGATTCTCCCGTCGGTTATTTGTTGGGAATTGGGGACGGCAAGGAATAGTGGGTGTTTGACGGACAGAGGTTGCGGGTCAGGGAGTCGGTAACTCGGATTGTCCAATGTTTGTTGGAGATCTTTCAAGCACAGTTCCCGAGGATGCGGTGGTCGCAAGCTTCGTGGGAGGAGTTACTGCGCGAGGTGGCTTGCCATAAGGAGAGGTTGACCATTCAACCTGTGCGATGGGTGTCGCCGCAGGGTGGGTGGAAGTTAAATTCAGATGGGTGTTCTCGAGGGAACCCGAGGTTGAGTGGAGGAGGAGGGCTGGTGAGGGACTGTCATGGGGACTTTGTATTTGGCTACTCGGAGCATTTTGGTATACTGACTAGTCTGCAGGCTAAGTTCCGAGCACTCTTGTTGGGAGTCAAATACTGCATTGCCCAAGGTTATTTGGTTTTACATTTGGAGGCAGATTCGCTTACCCTCATTCGGATCGTTCAAGGGGCTTGTGCGTGTCCATGGGAGTTGCAGAGGGAGTTGGACGAGTTGCTTGTGTTTCAACAACATTTTCACACGATCTCGTACTGTTACAGGGAAGCAAATTCGCCGGCAGATTGCCTGGCAAATATCGGTGCCGATTCAGAGGTTGGACAGTGTTTTCATAGATTTTCTGATCTACCGCGGCTGGTCAGGGGGGATGTTCGCATGGATAAACTGGGTTTCCCATCGTTTCGTAGAAGGGTGGTTGGGTATGGGTGATTTAATGTACGCATGCTTCATTTTAATAAAAGTTTCTTTTAATTAAAAAAAAACTCAATAGAACAGTATATATATATATATATATATACATATATATATATATATATATGCAATCAGAGGCCAGATGAGCATCTCAATGATTGGGACTAATGCCACATTTCAACTGACACAACTTTTAACCATAAAAGAGTGAGATGTGGCAGCCCGACTACATAGAATTTAGAACATTTCAAAACTTTGGAACATTTCAGATTTGGTTTTTGCTAAAATGTACAAAACCTTCTATATTTTCCTATAGCCTATAGGAGCCAAGAGCTACGGGAAGACATTGCAAGATTTGCAGCTTAATGTCACTTATACGTACTAAAGTACTTGCTTGGTTAATGCGCATGAATTGAAGAATCTAACTTTATGACAAATGCATCACATGGTTTATATTTTATGGTTAATCCTTTTCTGATATATATTTTATAGTTTTGGTCATTTATTGACATTAAGGATGGTGATGTTGCCTCGTGTAAGATTGACACCTCTCACCATCACATCTATAGCTATCACCCCTTTTTCAATCTCATCTTTTGGAAGAAAAGAAAGTGGCCATATCCATCTGTTGTTTTCCAAACATAGTCTACCTAAGTTTGTTGAATAAAGTAATTGACAAACATGAGATTCTCGTACGAGTTTTTTTTAGTTGGCATCAAAATCTATGGCTTAAATTATATACTGTGACAGGTTTGTCAGTTAGATACATTACGAAACTCAAAAAGTACAAACTTATTTCCTTATTCTGACGGAAAGACATTAATTTAAAAAAATTAAGTCACGCAACATGGGTTTTTTTTCACGCAACATGGATTTAATAAATCAAGTTCTTGGAAGGATGATTCTTGAAAAGGTGACTATGAATGTTTGGAATGCATTCCTAATGCACAACAAAGAGCATATTTACTTCCACTGACATACATTGAATCTGATATATTAGTGCTTTGGTATCTGGGAAACTGTTGTAGGATTAGAACTCTTTCGTACATTAATGATTGATGTATCAATATTCAAGGATATATGCTCAAGACTTCAAAAGGAAAAAAAAAATTAAATAAGAATTGAAGATCTTTCTGAATTGGTATATATCGTGTGTTTCAAAGTTTGGTTTTGGAATTGGATATCTTGTCTATTTTGAACATTCAGTGTACTGATTTTGCTGGTATCCTTACATGACAAAGAGTATCAGTAATTAATTTAGTGACATGCATATATATAAATGTATATGTACCAGAAAAGAGTTTTTCGATTAATTTTGGATTAGAGTTTTTGGTTTCAAAATCAATTTTAGCACAAATTCAAAATTAGTAATTTTGGGATAACTTTTATTCCTTAAAAAATTAAAAATAAATTTTGACTAATTTATCATTCTATTCAAAATGTTATAAAGATTACAAATATAATTTAGAATTCAAAATCATACGTTATCCAACAAAAAAAAACTTATGTAAGTATAACGTTAAACGACTGAATTAGATATACTTTAAAGTGTATCTAAAGTGTGTACTTTAGCATAAAAAAGTTGAAAGTTTGCAAGCGAAGTAAGATTAAGCTTCCTTCTTCTCGTGTTTCTTAATAGCAGATAATTGAAGAATGTGAAGAAAAAGAAGTTCTTGTCATCTAAACAATGCAATTTGTGATAGCCTACGTGCTCCCGAAAGGATCTAACTAACTATATCTTTAACGTAGTTTAAAAAAAAAAAAAAAAAAAGAGGAAAACTTGCATTTGAGCTCATATCATGTTTTTGGCGTCTACAATGGAACTCGAAGTTGATCTCTTCCTCTGAACATCTTTCTCGTAGGAAAATGACATATTTTTGTCATCGCTCAAATGCCCCACAATCGGTGCGCTACATCATTACCTTACGAGTGTTAGTACCGACAAAAAAAACACAGAAACGTGTATGCATGAAAAACAAATCAGAAAGGATGTGTTCACATAGCTCAATTGAACATGCTGTCATGAACTCACTTCTGACAAGAAAACCAGACTTCCCTTGGTTGCTGATGACACAGCTATTTGGTCCTTGCTGGAAAGCACAGGATTTTATAATCCTACCAAGATGGCCATTTTTGGTTGTTGGAAATATTTGGCATGTAATGAGAAAAAGACTTAGTGTTAAGAGTTTCTTTTGTAACGCCCTTGGATTTGTAAGAAATTAAGTTAACACAAGTTATAAAGAAAGTAGGGTGTTATTTATAAAAATTAACAAGAAAATATAACCTGACCTATACATTTATGAGACATGCTGTTTGACAATTTTAACTAACCTAAGAGTTTTATAATGAATAATCACTGGTCAATGATATAATAATCATCCATTAGAAACCTATTTACTTAATGTCGTATTCGCGTGCTTATTAGATTAGTTAGACCAAAGTTTAAAAAAAAAAAAAAAAAAAACTCCGATCCAAGTTTGTTATCTATTATCTAATAAGCATTGTTTTATAGAGGGGTGTCAATTATTGGTTTTTTGTTTAAAAAATTAAGATTAAATAAAGAAATTATACAAATACTAATGAATGATATGTGATATATATAGTGTGTGCGCACTTAAATGATTAGATTAAAATAGATATGCTAACAAATACCTGATAAGCATTGATTTAAAAAAAAAAGTCCTTCAATTAACATGATTTTCATATTTTCATTTTATTAAAGGGAGGTTAAAAGTACAATGAAATTGAGTTTAGGTCCTAAACACTCAAAGCTGGTTTTAACAACAAATGGAGGGTTAATTCCATTTTGCAGCCTTCAGGTATAAATTGGAATATTTTAGTCCCTAAACTATATCCTGATTCTCACTTCAATCTCTAAACTCTTTATTTTGAGATTTTTGTCTATTGTTTGATTGGATATTCCTTCTGTGCCCTTACAAGATGCAACCATACTGCTCATGTGACTAACATTACGTTAGTTTTGCAGATTTTGTTAACAATTATGCTTAAGTAGGATGAGTGGAACTAAATGTCCCATTCCTGTTCAAGGATCAAAGTCGGAATTGAGATAAAGTTGAAAGGTGCAAAATGGAATTAACACACAAATGAACGAGTTAAAACAAACTCATACATTTCTGCTGTTTCTCTTTTGTTACCGATACCGCACTAACTTTTTGAAATTCCAAAATGAGAAAAAAGTTAACATCTCTAAGTTATACATTATGACCAAACAAACAACTTTTATTGCGAACCTTTTATGTTTAATTTGGCATACGTTGTGTCCGAATCTCCTATCATCCAGCATAAGTTAGGGTTAGATCTACTTTGCATTCTTAACTATACCTGAGTTTTAACTTTGATTACTAAACTTTAAAATTAATTTCAAATTATCCTAAAATATAGAACTTGTCCATTTTAGTCCCTAAAATATAAAATTTGTTCCAATTTAATTCCTAAAGTACATCCACTTAGGCATAAAATCTATCTTATTTTCTTAATGATGTTACTTAAGTGGGACAAATTTTATAACTTAGGGACAAAAGTGTCTCATTTTTAAGTCCAAGGACTAAAGTGAAAATTTAGGTATAATTGAAGGGTGCAAAGTGAAATTAGCCCGCATAAGTTGAGAATAGGTGGTTGTAATACGAATACACAGCAGTAACGACTAATAAGCTCAAGAATACTTTCCTTTTGATGTACAAAGGTGAAGATTATGAACCTTTATGCTTACGTGAAGTTTGTGAAGGTTATGAACATTTATGCTTATGTATAAAGGTGAAGGTGAAGGCTATGAACCTTTAACACCTTCTCTTTATGCTTGGTTGACAAGGATAGCTTGAATCACATCTTTCCTCATTGCCCTCTAGCAGTGCAGGTTTGGGCTCTGTGTTATCTTTACAGCAAGCTACATCTAGATAGGCCCCAAGTTTTTTCTTCTTGATTTCCTTCCCTTCTCCTTTTCCTGCCTGCGTCAGACATGGAACTTGTTGCTACTATTTTGTGGAGTTTATGGAATAACAGGAATGGGAAAATATTTGAAGGGACTTCTAAAGATCAACTTTCGCTAGTCTCTTTAGCAACTAGCTTTTGGAAAGATTGCCAAGAAGCCGTCCAGAGTTCGCTACATGGTTCTGATGTACCTACTTCAGCCCCTACATTTTTTAAAGGCCAACTTTGATGGAGGAGTTTTTCAAAACGAAGGCTGCTGTGGCATTGGAGTAGTTATTAGAGATAATTCTCGTAATTTCATAGCTAGACTGACAAGCCAAGTTGATGGTGTTTTATCAGTAAAGGCTACAGGAGCTTTAGCTGCTAAAACTGCATTTCATGTCCAACTTCAGCTTCAAGCTACAGATATTATCCTCAAGGGTGATTCTCAAGCAATCATTGAGAGCATTATTTCATTGGAGGATGATCAATTTGAGATAGGTCCAGTTTTTGGATGATATTTCTTGTACACTAGTTCATTTTGTCACTTGGGAAGCCAATTGGATCCCAAGAACTTAACAATGTTATGCATATAGCTGTTGGCTTGTCATGCAAAACATATGAGTTAAATGCTTCTAGGTGGGATTCTACTCCCCCAGACTTTTGTTATTTTCGCTCTTAATGTGGACATTAGTTGATAATAAAATCTATGGTTCTTTATCAAAAAAAAAAAATGTGAGCAAATTCGTCTAAGGGGAGTTGGTTGTCAGTCTTATTTATGCGATTTACATTATCTACTTGGATCACGCTTGGCCATCATGGAAGCAGGCTCAAATCTTGGTTCAAAGTCGCGAACGTGGTCCGAACAGTTCTACATCGGTTTCGGCATATCGATCGCTGTCTCGTCGATCGAGATGCAAATTTTTGAAATATTTAATATTTTAAAAAATATAAAAAATATGATAAACAAAAATAATTAAAAAATTAACAAAAATAATAAAAATTCTAGTTGATTCGGAAGGATTCAGCCATTTCTATTCCGTCTCGATCAAGTTTTCAGCCATTTATTATCTCGGAGTCATCTCGTCCCGATATCGGATCGGAAAGCCCCGTTCTAGTAATGACTCGACCGAGTCTTTGAACCATGGCTCAAATGCGCTGTTTGTAATCTCTGCAACTGATAGTTGCTCATGGTGTGCCTTTTCTGCAGAAATAACTGGTGCATAGGAGGAATGCATGAAATGGATGCGTGGGCATGGCACCAAGTTTGTTTGGAATTCAGTAACATCCACGTTAAGAGCACCATCAAAGCGAAGAGATGCTGTCAAGGAGGAGATCACCTGCATGCAAAAGACAGATTATGCTCGAAGACATCCATCAATCAGGGATCTTTTTTGGTCAGCTGATCTATTTCCCCATTTGACATCCATTTCTACTTCTAGTTGACATCAAATTCTAGAATTTTCAAAAAACAAGGCACAACATTACCAAAGATACCAGCAAGATAAATGAATGGACTAGCCCCGACATGTAGTGTTATTCCATATTTAACAAGTGCAAACAGCTTTAACTTTCAAACAGTAATAGGGGTGGCCAGAATAAATGTCATTATATTTCATACCTGTGAAACCAGTCTGTTCAGATTGATGTAGGTAGGCCTCTCAATATCCAGTGATCTACGACAAATATCATAAATGGCTTCATTGTCCAAAAGCATTGAAACATCTGTGTGCTCAAGGAGCGAGTGAGTGGAAAGAACGCTGTTGTAAGGCTGAACAACAGCTGTTGAGACCTGGGGAGAGGGACAAATTGTGAACCCAAGCTTTGATTTCTTGCCATAGTCGACTGAAAGCCTCTCCAACAGTAAGGAACCAAGGCCAGAGCCAGTTCCACCACCAACAGCATGAAAAACTAAGAATCCTTGTAATCCTGTGCTGTTGTGAGCTAGCTTTCTTTCTATTTCAACATTTATAGATAAATTTTTCTCAACGTTTGAATTTCGTAGTATTTTCTTTCTTATAGTTTTTACTAAGTTAAAATGTAACACGATATTTTTAATTTTTCTTTAGAAAAACACAAAAAGCCTCTAAAAAAAGATCCCGTGCAACTGCTATACTACCATCAATTCCACCACTTGGATTTTTACACACACTAATTTATAATGATAAAAATGCAACTTTCGCAAATTCAATGATATTTATCCATGCTGATCTAAGTATTTGTTGTGACAAATGTCCTTTTGATTTCTTTTGAGGTGGTTGGTGGGTTGGAGGTTTTTTTTGTGGAATTTTGGATTAATTATTTCCTCTCTCTCTCTCTCACACACACACAAGTATATATACTCTATGACACAGTCACATATAGAGTCAGAATCAATTTTAAAACACGTGTATGACATGCATGAGAAAATTGTGTTATTTCAATTAAAAAATAATAAGTAAATCCAAGAAAAAAGTGAGAATGGGAGGATAGACATCGAGTTGGAAAGAAGAACAAAATTTGCTTTAAATGAAAAAATTGGCCATGTGAGAATAGACATCGTGGCAAGAAGAACAAAATTTGCTTCAATTGCATGATGACAAAAGCAGTCGAGAAAAAGATGAATAACCATTGAAGATCGGTGAGATGAGCTAGTTATAAATTAACTCTATTGAAGCAGATTCCAAGGATGATTTCTTACATATATCCAAGTCTCTCAATCTACGGTGGGTTATAGATCCAAGTGGTACATTCTTGTACATTGATTGATCTTACAAATTCTTTTTTTACATGCAACTATAATACATTTGCAAGGAAATGATCCCTAGGCGTAATTTAGGTTGTGCAAAACACTCTCAAGACTTTAAAATTTTTGTGATAGCACCATTGACACCATAATTTTAGTAGTCATCAACACATACGAATGTTTAAATTGTTATTTGCGTTGTCTAATATCTATATCTATATTATATATAAAAGGAGAGGAGAGGGTTGGTGTAAACATTTTGTGTTACTTTATGTTATACCAAAAGCACCCTTTAAAATTAGTTTTCAAACTATTCACATTTCATCTTTTTTTTCCACCATAATTTCAATACAATAACTTCTTCCAATGTCAAACTATTCAGATTCTCTCTTTTTCTCCACCATAATCTCAAATACAATAAATTGCTCTAAAAATTGTAATTACAAATTTTCCAAATAAACAAATACACATGTACCATGAAATGTAATAACTTAATATGATGGAAAAAATAATCATATAGTTTTTAAAAATAAACACACACTTAAGGTGTACCAAAACCACTAATTTTAAAAAAAGTATGTGATTGCTGACAAAATAAGAAGTGAATAATTTAAATATTCAAGCATACAAGAAATACACAGTTACGAGAATTGATATTTGAGAATCATCTATAACAGTAAAAGATTTTCTATTTTCCTACACAAATTATAAGAAAACGTTTACATGCACACAATAATTTATGTGTATAGTAACCTAAATATCATGATTAACTAAAGTGGAATTTGTAATTTTTATCAGAATAAGCAATTAGAAATTATAACATCTTACAATAATATATATAAACTCAATAGAACAGTTTATATATATATATATATATATATATATATATATATATATATATATATATATATATATATATATATAATTAACACGTGGTATTAGCCCCAATCATTGAGATGTTCATCTAGCCTCTGATTGCATATATATACCTGCTGATTAAACCACTAAATGTGAACTCGGCAATTGCCAATCAGTGGAACTGTGAAACTTGTTGGTCCTTTAATCAGAAGGAGAAAGGAAATGTTTATCACCAGCTTTACCATATTTGAAGGATGACAATATACAAGCAAGAAAATACATAGAACAAAAGAAATCAGGCAATTTCAACATTTCTACATCAAATTAAGATATTAAAGGAAATTAGAATTGTCTATTTACATAGCATATTCCATTCTGTTTATTGAAGTTTTACAATATTTCACAGCTAAAAGATGCACCTAGTGCTCTACATTATTTGTCTATGCCTCTTGAATTTCTTTCAAGCTCTTGACTAGCCAAAATTTTTTTTTGAATATCAAATGAACAAGACATTTGAAAGTAAACATGTAAACTTTGAGTTGTTGCCAAATTAGGACACCTCAGCAGCGCATAACAGCGCAATTATACACAAAACTTCCAGAATGCTTTGTTCCCAGGAATGTCCACTCGAGGGGACCTTCATCTGGCTCCCAAGCATTGATATCTATGCACCCTCCATTCAATGCCCTTAGTCCACCGATAACCATTAGTTGATTACCACAGGCCCTGAATGCCAACCCCCAGCCATTCATAGAGGTTGCCTGTTCAGGCAATCTACCTATGGTAATCCACATATTTCTCTGCTTGTCATACTTCCAGACTTCCTTTTCATCGCAATAAGCTGCATATAACTCATTCTTCACCACTGCGAGCAGAGCAGGTGCTCTTGTTGTTGCAGGAGAATCATAAGTACCCTCTCTAGCACATTGAGGGTACATATCAGGAATTTCAAACCAGGTTCCTGTCCTTAAATCATATACCTCTCCACAGGTAAGCACCTTTAAGCTGGCTCCATCGCTTGCACTTGGGTTGCCTATTCCGACACCACCGATGACATAAAACTTGCTATCTATGAATACTCCTGAACATAGTTTTCTGGGTTTATGCATTCTGGGGAGAGTGCACCAACTTTCAGTCATTGAGTTATAAAGTTCGGCAGAGCTCAGTAAATTGCCTTTTGAGTCGCAACCACAAGCCACGATCGCAATCTCTCCAAGACTAGCAGAGCCAAACAGCCATCTTGGGATATTTGTCCTTACACCAAACGACCATGCATTGGTTAATATGCTGTATTTGTAGATCACTTGAGACTCTATTTCCTTTCCAAAGACAAGAAGTTCGGTGCCAACAGCCAGTGACTCCTTGTCAGAAAAAAGGAAACATTCGTTTGAAATCATTTTAGGCAAAGACATCCATCTACGGCGCAAAGGATCAAAAGCTTCCCATTCAAGAAGGCTGCAAGAAACATAAACCCAATGTTCTACAATACCCAGCTGCCTCCTCAACTTATAAAGATCCCCTCTTCGGATTAGAGACCTGAAACTCTGATTGAGTGAAGCGATAGTGCCATAATCTGCCCTCGAGCAGCGAAGTAAGCAATTAATTGAGAGATCTTGGCCAAGTTGGAGGACGAGTGAACTTGTATCAATATAATACCCATAGTGGACTTGGTCATCTTCTTGATCCATAGCTTGCCCTTGGAATGCTAGTGGCTTGGATGGTTTCATCACTCCAGTCTCTTCCTCGAGGTGCTTTCGCTTTGAGTTCCCTCCCTTGGGGCACTTTTGCTTTGAGCCTTGCCCTCGGAATGCTAGTCGCTTGGATGATTTCATCACTCCAGTCTCTTCCTCGGGATGCTTTAGCTTTGAGTTCTCTCCCTCAGGCCCTTTCGCTTTGAGTTCTCAATAGCAGAATGAGTATTAAAAACCCACTTGCTCTCTTCTTCACAGGCGCTTGCAAGTCCCGAGAGACAAGAAATGATGGCCCCTCCAATATGATGGCTGAAAGACTGAGAAATCTGAGAACTAAATTGGTCCAACAAAGTTAAGCCTGAAGACATCAGTCCAAGTGATATTAGTTAATGCTACAATCTGGAAAATAAATAAGCAAAAGAATACCTAAACAGTTTAGCCATAAATATATGATCTTTATTGAAAATTGGGATAATTACAATCTATATCTCTCTTTGATATGCTAAGAAGAGCAAATTCCATAACTATAAGACATCTAAAACAGGGAGTAACAAAGTGGATGTAATTGGTTCGGCATTGCATTTAAAAAGTGAACGAGACCCTCTGTGAGAAAACCATGCAACGCATCATGAAATACATGATTAGAGGAAAAATTTTCACAAACAGTCAGTTAAAACCCAAAACTCAATTTTGAAGACATTGATTGTTGGAGCAGTTCTACATTTTCAAGGAAACAGTTGAGTGTAAACTCAACAACAAGGGCATGAGCACACATCTTGATACAAGCACAAATAAGTGCTGACAATACTAGCATGTCTAGCTCCATGATGACTAGCTCCAAGTGCCAATCTAGATCTCTTTGCCATCGTCAATATCTTATATTTTTCCAAATCATCAAAACAGAAAAAATTGGAATTGAATAGGTAGAAACATGGTTATTTAAAGTTGAGTAGATAAAACAACAAACTCTAGAATCAACTATGGACGACAGTGAATGCTAGCCGAAAAGTTCCAATTATGAATAAGAATAAATTCCTTAAAGAAAGATTTAAATTCCATGAAATAAAGTCCAAATGCTAAAATCAACAGAAAGGATCTTATACATTGAAAAGAGCCACTAATGAATAAGAATAAATTCCTGAATTGGAAAATGATTTTGTACTTCTAGGGGAAAAATATTTTCATTTAAATTCCATAACACTAAACAAAATTTGGAAAACAACAAAAAGAATCTTCTACATTACTAATATAGACCAATCACCACAAACTCACAAAAGTAAGAAATCCATCCCTTCAAACTCAGTCTGGAAAAGGATTGAACTCCCAATATTTAAACAAAATTTAAATCAAAACAAGGATAAGGATTCAATATTAAATCCGAAACCAAATTAAAACCTGCATGCATGTACAGTGAAAGCCAATTCAATTCAACATGCCCTTGCAAGAGAAATTCAGACTAAAATCATACCACCGAATACCTATCCTGGAAGCAATTATAGCAACACCCAATTAAGGGGATAACAAGCAAATACTCAGAAATGAAAAAACAATCTCAAATTTAATAGTGATAACTAGCAGTCAAGAGAACACCTTTGAAAAATCCTACCAATCAAAAAAATAAAAAAATAGTGATACATGCAATAGGAAAATAAAAAAAATTAACATTGACATAAATTTGAAATAAAAGAATGATCATTATACATGAATTGCCCTCAATGGTCAGAATCTTTACATGCATTCCCTTCAAAATATAACCTAAAATGAAAAAGGGAAAAGAACTCACTAGGAATTATCTCATAACAAGAAAAACCTAAAAAACCAAACCAGAAAACTTACAGAGTAATCCGAGCATAGTCTTTCATTGTAACTACCAAAAAGAACAAATTTCTACTAAAAAACAGAGAAAGAAAAATGAATCGGTAGCTAAATTATTTTATCAGGGCCACTTTGGAAACTTCTTTTATTTGCATTTGAGGCCCTCTCAAATCTAAACTACAACAAGAAAAAAACAGTTCTCTCTTAGCTGTGATGAGAACTGAGGAGTGAGAAGAAGGAAGAAGAGTTGGATTTTTTATTGGATGAGTTGAATATTGGCTAGAAGTAGCAGTATTTGTAGTAGTGAACTAATGGGAAGAGGGAGACGACGGTAACTTGGGAAATGAGATGGCGGTGATAGCAAGGGGTTAAGATTTAATGGAAGATAATTTGATGGCCGTCATTTGCACGTGTAAGCATTTTTTTTTTTTTTGAAATGGTTGTCACCTTTTGGACCGTTCTTCCTTACCAAACTCCAAAAGAGTTCCATTCTCTGTACGGCTCTTCGTTTCATAACATTTCTTCTACACCCTAGCAACACACTATAATTTCCACTTTTCTCTTTTGTTTTTTCCTTTTGAGTGGATTTGATGTTCATTAGAGTGATCCTAATATGGTCTCTTTCCAATCCGATTACGTTGGTACCAAAATATACACGTTTCCTAATTTAGAAATCTATTTTCCTGTATGAGAATTATGATTAAGGCTTTTGAAGAATTATAATGTATTTGGCATGTATGGTCTTATGGTTTTAATTATTTACAAAAATTTCCCTATGTGCTATATTCGTTTAAAATGGTTTAGGTTACACAATATGAACTCGATTATTCTATATAATTAGGCTATGGAATACAAAGTGTTGATTAGATATCTATGCACGAGTTCTGTCAAAAATATACGGCTAAAATAGCTTATATAATATTTGTCATTTGCAAAGATTTAGGTTAAGAAATACGAATTGAATCACTTTACAAATTAGGTCATGGAATACAAAGCTTCAAAAAAAAATTCATGCTCGAGCTCTATTTGTATATAACAGTTAAAAATGACATGTAGGGCGATTTGTCGTATTTGTTTCTTGCACACAAATAATTGACCAAAATAATCAATAATTGATGATAGTTATTCCATCATTAAATAAAGTAAAACACCAAAATCGAACTTTATCGAACGAATTACTTTTATAAAGAATCTAAAATTCTATTGTATATTCTTCACGTAATAATTAATTGTTTCATGAGTTAATTGAAAAGAAATAATAATAATCATCATCGTCGTCATCATGAATATCAATTATTATGTGCTTAGAGCTCATAAAACTATTTCTGTAAAAGGAATTTTACTAATTTACGTACCTCTATGTTTGCAGCATCTCTCTTGCATGATAATAACAAACTATTTTTCCAGATTTTCCATTTAACTAATTTATTTATTTAAATTTCCTAATTTAGTTTTCAATTTCCTCTTGATGATAATTACCTTTCAGGTTAGGTAGGGCAATGATGCAATAACAAAGGCTCTCATGGTTTTAATTCTATACAATAGTTCTCAATCTTGTAATTCATTTGCAAAAATTAAAGTTGCAGAATATGAATTGTATTGCCTTTTAAATTAGGGTTTTCTAGTACCCAGTGCCAAAAACAAAACCATGCCTGAAATCTATTTGATTTATAACTATTACAATAGCATATATAATATTTGTCTTGGTTTATCTTTTATTTGTTTGTGAGTGAATGACTTGAAAATAGTAATTGATAATCAAGAGTCCAACCAGAAAATGTAAAACACCAAAATCAAACAAAATATCTAATGGTCTCCCTTTATACGAGCATCTAATAATTTTTTTTTCAGATCTCACAACGATTTTTTGGTTTAATAGTTAAAGAAGATAATAACCGTAATATATCTCAAAGATCATTTTCTTACAACTCGTAAAAACTACTTATGCAAAGAGAATCCTCAAACCTACAAGCCACTCCACTTGGTTGAATTTCACCATGATATATAGTTTTCATCATTTTGTTTATTCAATCACCCATTTGTATTTCCTAATTTAGTTTGCTATTTTGCATTTGATGATGATTTTTAGAGATTAGTAAATTTGCATGTATGGTCATATTTCTTTTTCTTGTTGTTAAAGTATATACAAAAGTTTCCCTATTTGGGAATTTACCTTCAGAGATTCAAGTTATACATAAAAACGGACTCAGCGTAAAGATTAAGTTATAGAATTCAAATTGTTGAAAAAAAAAAATCTTGCTCGACCTTAATAGCGATAGATTTGTTGAAGAACATTCTGTCATGAATTATTTGTTTTTTCTTTCCTTTTATGCACATATGGTAGAAAATCAACAATTCACTATCATGATTCTATCTTAATATAATTTTTAAAGTAAAAAGCCAAAACTATATTGTATCAAATGGACCACTTTTATAAGTGGATATAATATATTTTTGTTGTATTTTCATAATAATTATTTTCTTTACTAGTTAATTAAATTGAAATAATGTTCTTGATAACACTGATTACAAGATTAGAAATCGTAAAAATGGTTTGTGTATAGAAATTCGAGTAATACTACTATACAAACATGGACATCTAAATAATTTTGTTTATTGATAAAACATTTTTGGAGTGAAATATCTAATGAGGGATTTCTAAGTAGAATTGTTGAACTTTAAAAATAAACATATATCATGTTAGGCATATTCTTCACAGATTCAATTTTTCATCTATCTTTCTTTCTTTTCACTTGAATATTTATGGATAAATTTTTCTTAATGTTTGAATTTCGTAGTATTTACTTTCTAGTGGTTTTGATTAGGTTAAAAAGTAACACAACGTTTTTAATTTTCCTTTAGAAAAACACACAACTTCACGTGAGCAAAAATCTCGTGCAGCTACTATGATACTACTACCAACAAATCCACCACTTAAATTCTCACATACACAAATCTGTGATGATCATAGATGCACGGATGAAGTTTCACAAATTCAATGATATTTTTCCATGCTTATCTAAGTATTTGCTGTGATAAATGTTATTTTGTTTTCTTTTGAGGTGGTTGGTGGGGTGGAGATTGCTTTTTTGTGGAATTTTGGATTAATTATTTCCTCTCACACACGCACTGTGACATGTTCACATGTAGAATCAAAATCGATTTTAAAACACGTGTAGGACATGCATGAGAAAAATGTGTTATTTAATTTACAAAATAATAAGTAAATCCAAGAAAAAAGTGAGAATGCAAGGATAGATGTCAAGTAGGAAAGAAGAGCAAATTTTGCTTTAAATGAAAAAAAGTGGCCATGTGAGAATAGACATCGTGGCAAGAAGAACAAAATTTGCTTCAATTGCGTGACGACAAAAGCAGTGGAGGAAAGGATAGATAACCATTGAAGATCAGTAAGATGAGTTAGTCATAAATTAACTCTATTGAAGCAGATTCCAAGGATAATTTCTCACATAAATCCGAGCCTCTCAATCTTTGGTAAGATCTAGATCAAAGTGTACCATTCTTGTACATTGACTGATCTTACAATTTTTTTTTTACATGCAACTATAATACATTTGCAAGGAAATGATTCCTAGGCGTAATTTAGGCTGTGCAAAATACTCTCAAGACTTTAAAATTTTTGGGATAGCACCGTTGACACTGTAATTTTAGTAGTTATCGACACATACTAATGTTTAAATTGTTATTTGCATCGTCTAATATCTATATCTATATTATATATAAAAGGAGAGGAGAGGGTTCGTGTTAACATTTTGTGTTACTTTATGTTATACCAAAAGCACCCTTTAAAGTTAGTTTTCAAACTATTCACATTTCCTCTTTTTTTCCACCATAGTTTCAATACAATAACTTCTTCCAATGTTGAACAATTCAGATTCTCTCTTTTTCTCCACCATAATCTCAAATACAATAAATTGCTCTAAAAAATTGTAATTTCAGATTTTCCAAATAAACAAATACACGTGTACCATGAAATGTAATAATTTAATATCATGGAAAAAATAATCATATATTTTTTTAAAATAAACACATACTTAAGGTGTGCCAAAAGCACTAGTTTTAAAAAAGTATGTGATTGCTGACAAAATAAGAAGTGAATAATTTAAATATTCAAGCATACGAGAAATATACGGTTAGGAGAATTGATATTTGAGAATCATCTATAACAATAAAAGATTTTCTATTTTCCTATACAAATTATAAGAAAACGTTTACATGCACACAATAATTTATGTGTATAGTAACCTAAATATCATGATTAACTAAAGTGAACTTTGTACTTTTTATCACAATAAGCAATTAGAAATTATAACATCTTAAAATAATATATATAAACTCAATAGAACAGTTTATATATATATATATATATATATATATATATATATAATTAACACATGGCATTAGCCCCATTCATTGAGATGTTCATTTGTATATATATATATATATAATTAACACATGGCATTAGCCCCATTCATTGAGATGTTCATTTGGCCTCTGATTGCATATATATACCAGCTGATTAAACCACTAAATGTGAACTTGGCAATTGCCAATCAGTGGAACTGTGAAACTTGTTGGTCCTTTAATCAGAAGGAGAAAGGATATGTTTATCACCAGCTTTACCATATTTGAAGGATGACAATATACAAGCAAGAAAATACATAGAACAAAAGAAACCAGGCAATTACAACTTTTCTACATCAAATTAAGATATTATGGGAAATCAGAATTGTCTGTTTACATAGCATATTCCATTCTATTTATCGAAGTTTTACAATATTTCACGGCTAAAAGATGCACCTGGTGCTCTACATTATTTGTCTATGCCTCTTGAATTTCTTTCAAGCGCTTGACTAGCCAAAATTTTTTGCTGAATATCAAATTAACAAGACAGATTAAAGTAAACTTGTAAACTATGAGTTGTTGCCAAATCAGGACACCTCAGCAACCCATCACAGCGCAATTATACACAAAACTACCTGAATGCTTTGTTCCCAGCAATGTCCACTTTAGGGGACCTTCATCTGGCTCCCAAGCATTGATCTCTATGTACCCTCCATTCAATGCCCTTGGTCCACCGATAACCATCAATTGATTACCACAAGCCCTGAATGCCAACCCCCAGCCATTCATGGAGGTTGCCTGTTCAGGCAATCTACCTATGGTAATCCACACATTTCTCTGCTTGTCATACTTCCAGACTTCCTTTTCATCGCAATAAGCTGCATATAACTCATTCTTCACCACTGCGAGCAGAGGAGGTGCTCTTGCTGTTGCAGGAGAATCATTAGTACCCTCTCTAGCACATTGAGGGCACATATCAGGAATTTCAAACCAGGTTCCTGTCCTCAAATCATATACCTCTCCACAGGTAAGCACCTTTAAGCTGGCTCCATCGCTTGCACTTGGGTTGCCTATTCCGACACCACCGATGACATAAAACTTGCCATCTATGAATACCCCTGAACATAGTTTTCTAGGTTTATGCATTCTGGGAAGAGTCAACCAACTTTCTGTCGTTGAGTTATAAAGTTCAGCAGAGCTCAGTAAATTGCCTTTTGAGTCGCAACCACCAGCCACGATCGCAATCTCTCCAAGACTAGCAGAGCCAAACAACCATCTTGGGATGTTTGTCCTTATGCCAGACGACCATGCATTGGTTAATATGGTGTATTTGTAGATCACTTGAGACTCTATTTCCTTTCCAAAGACAAGAAGTTCAGTGCCAACAGCCAGTGACTCCTTGTCAGAAAAAAGGAAACACTCGTTTGAAATCATTTTAGGCAAAGACATCCATCTACGGCGCAAAGGATCAAAAGCTTCCCATTCAAGAAGGCTGCAAGAAACATAGACCCAATGTTCTACAATACCCAGCTGCCTCCTCAACTTATAAAGATCCCCACTTCGGATTAGAGACCTGAAACTCTGATTGAGTGAAGCGATAGTGCCATAATCTGCCCTCGAGCAGCGAAGTAAGCAATTAATTGAGAGATCTTGGCCAAGTTTGAGGATGAGTGAACTTGTATCAGTATAATACCCATGGTGGCCTTGGTCATCTTCTTGATCCATAGCTTGCCCTTGGAATACCAATGGCTTGGATGGTTTCATCACTCCAGTCTCTTCCTTGAGGTGCTTTTGCTTTGAGTTCCCTCCCTTGGGGCACTTCTGCTTTGAGCCTTGCCCTTGGAATGCCAGTCGCTTGGATGATTTCATCACTCCAGTCTCTTCCTCAGGATGCTTTAGCTTTGAGTTCTCTCCCTTGGACCCTTTCGCTTTGAGTTCTCGATGGAAGAATAAGTATTAAAAACCCACTTGCTCTCTTCTTCACAGGCGCTTGCAAGTCCCGAGAGACAAGAAATAATGGCCCTTCCAATATGATGGCTGAAAGACTGAGAAATCTGAGAACTAAATTGGTCCAACAAAGTTAAGCCTGAAGACATCAGTCCAAGTGATATTAGTTAATGCTACAATCTGGAAAATAAAGAAGCAAAAGAATACCTAAACAGTTTAGCCATAAATATATGATCTTTATTGAAGATTGGGATAATTACAATCTATATCTCTCTTTGATATGCTAAGAAGAGCAAATTCCATAACCATAAGACATCTAAAATAGGGAGTAACAAAGTGGATGTAATTGGTTAGGTATTACATTTAAAAGGCGAACGAGACCCTCTGTGAGAAAACCGTGCAACGCATCATGAAATGCATGATTCGAGGAAAAAGTTTCCCAAACAGTTAGTTAAAACCCAAAACTCAATTTTGAAGACATTGATTGTTGGAGCAGTTCTACATTTGCAAGGAAACAGTTGAGTGTAAACTGAACAACAAGGGCATGAACACACATCTTGATACAAGCACAAACAAGTGCTGACAATACTAGCATGTTTAGCTCAGAGATGACTAGCTCCAAGTGCCAATCTAGATCTCTTTGCCATCGTCAATACCAAACACTTTTCCAAATCATCAAAACAAAAAAAAAAATTGGAATTGAATGGGTAGAAACATGGTTATTTAAAGTTGAGTAGATAAAACAACAAACTCTAGAATCAACTGTGGACGACAGTGAATGCCAGCCGAAAAGATCTAGTTATGAATAAGAATATATTCCTTGAATTGGAAAATGTTTTTGTATTTCCAAAAAAGAAAGGAAAGAAAGATTTAAATTCCATGAAATAAATTCCAAATGTCGAAATCAACAGAAAGGATCTTATACATTGAAAAGAGCCACTAATGAATAAGAATAAATTCCTGAATTGGAAAATGATTTTGTACTTCTAGGGGAAAAATATTTTCATTTAAATTCCATAAAACTAATCAAAATTTGGAAAACAAGAAAAAGAATCTTTTACATTACTAATATAGACCAATCACCATAAACTCACAAAAGTGAGAAATCCATCCCTTCAAACTCAATCTGGAAAAGGGTTGAACTCCCAATATTTAAACAAAATTTAAATCAAAACAAGGATAAGGATTCAATATTAAATCCGAAACCAAATTAAAACCTGCATGCATGTATGGTAAAAGCCAATTCAATTCAACCTGCCCCTACAAGAGAAATTCAGACTAAAATCAGACCATTGAATGCCTATCCTAGAAGCAATTATAGCAACACCCAATTAAGGGGATAACAAGCAAATACTCAGAAATGAAAAAACAATCACAAATCTAATAGTGATAACTAGCAGTCAGAGAACACCCTTGAAAAATCCTACCAATCAAAAAAAATAAAAAAAATAGTGATACATGCAATAGGAAAATAAAAAAAAATTAACATTGACATAAATTTGAAATAAAAGATTGATCATTATACATGAATTGCCCTCAATGGTCAGAATCTTTGCATGCAATCGCTTCAAAATATAACCTAAAGTGAAAAAGGGAAAAGAACTCATTAGGAATTATCTCATAACAAGAAAAACCTAAAAAACCAAACCAGAAAACTTACATAGTAATCCGAGCATAGTCTTTCATTGTAACTACCAAAAAGAACAAATTTCTGCTAAAAAACAGAGAAAGAAAAATGAATCGGTAGCTAAATTATTTCATCAGGGCCACTTTGGAAACTTCTTTTAATTGCATTTGAGGCCCTCTCAAATCTAAACTACAACCAAAAAAAAAAAACAGTTCTCTCTTAGCTGTGATGAGAACTGAGGAGTGAGAAGGAGGAAGAAGAGTTGGATTTTTTATTGGATGAGTTGAATATTGGCTAGAAGTAGCAGTATTTGTAGTAGTGAACTAACGGGAAGAGGGAGATGACGGTAACTTGGGAAATGAGATGGCGGTGATAGCAAGGGGTTAAGATTTAATGGAAGATAATTTGATGGCCGTCATTTGCACGTGTAAGCATTTTTTTTTTTTAAAATGGTTGTCGCCTTTTGGACCGTTCTTCCTTACCAAACTCCAAAAGAGTTCCATTCTCTGTACGGCTCTTCGTTTCATAACATTTCTTCTACACCCTAGCAACACACTATAATTTCCACTTTTCTCTTTTGTTTTTTCCTTTTGAGTGGATTTGATGTTCATTAGAGTGATCCTAATATGGTCTCTTTCCAATCCGATTACGTTGGTACCAAAATATACACGTTTCCTAATTTAGAAATCTATTTTCCTGTATGAGAATTATGATTAAGGCTTTTGAAGGATTATAATGTATTTGGCATGTATGGTCTTATGGTTTTAATTATTTACAAAAATTTCCCTATGTGCTATATTCGTTTAAAATGGTTTAGGTTACACAATATGAACTCGATTATTTTATATAATTAGGTTATGGAATACAAAGTGTTGATTAGATATCTATGCACGAGTTCTGTCAAAAATATACGGCTAAAATAGCTTATATAATATTTGTCATTTGCAAAGATTTAGGTTAAGATTTAGGTTAAGTAATACGAATTGAATCACTTTACAAATTAAGTCATGGAATACAAAGCATCAAAAAAAAATTCATGCTCGAGCTCTATTTGTATATAACAGTTAAAAATGACATGTAGAGCGATTTGTCGTATTTGTTTCTTGCACACAAATAATTGACCAAAAAAATCAATAATTGATGATAGTTATTCCATCATTAAATAAAGTAAAACACCAAAATTGAACTTTATCTGACGAATTACTTTTATAAGAGAATCTAAAATTCTATTGTATATTCTTCATGTAATAATTAATTGTTTCATGAGTTAATTGAAAAGAAATAATAATAATAATAATAATAATCATCATCATCATCATCATGAATATCAATTATTATGTGCTCAGAGCTCATAAAACTATTTGTGCAAAAAGAATTTTACTAATTTATGTACCTCTATGTTTGCAGCATTTCTCTTGCATGATAATGACAAACTATTTTTCCAGATTTTCCATTTAACTGATTTATTTATTTAAATTTCCTAATTTAGTTTTCAATTTCCTCTTGATGAGAATTACATTTCGGGTTTGGTAGTGCAATGATGCAATAACAAAGGCTCTCATGGTTTTAATTCTATACAACAATTCTCAATCTTGTAATTCATTTACAAAAATTAATGTTGCAGAATATGAATTGTATTGCCTTTTAAATTAGGGTTTTCTAGTACCCAGTGCCAAAAACAAAACCATGCCTAAAATCTATTTGATTTATAACTATTACAATAGCATATATAATATTTGTCTTGGTTTATCTTTTATTTGTTTGTGAGTGAATGACTTGAAAATAGTAATTGACAATCAAGAGTCCAACCAGAAAATGTAAAACACCAAAATCAAACAAAATATCTAATGGTCTACATTTATACGAGCATCTAATAATTTTTTTTTCAGATCTGCTAACAATTTTTTGGTTTAATAGTTGAAGAAGATAATAACCGTAATATATATCAAAGATCATTTTCTTACAAATCGTAAAAACTACTTGTTTAAAGAGAATTCCTCTAACCTACAAGCCACTCCATTTGGTTGAATTTCACCATGATATATAGTTTTCATCGTTTGTTTATTCAATCACCAATTTGTATTTCCTAATTTAGTTTGCTATTTTGCTTTTGATGATGACTTTTAGAGATTAGTAAATTTGCATGTATGGTCACAATTCTTTTTTTTTCTGTTAAAGTGTATACAAAAGTTTCCCTATTTGGGAATTTACCTTCAGAGATCCAAGTTATACATAAAAACGGACTCAGCGTAAAGATTAAGTAATAGAATTCAAATTGTTGAAAAAAAAATCTTACTTGACCTCAACAATAGCGATAAATTTGTTAAAGAACATTCTGTTATGAATTATTTGTTTTTTATTTCCTTTTATGCACATGTGGCTGAAAATCAACAAATCACTATCATGATTCTATCTTAATATAATGTTTAAAGTAAAAAGCGAAAACTAAACTGTATCAAATGGACCACTTTTATTATAAGTGGATATAATATATTTTTGTTGTATTTTCATAATAATTATTTTCTTTACTAGTTAATTAAATTGAAATAATGTTCTTGATAACACTGATTACAAGCTTAGAACTCGTAAAAGTGGTTTGTGTATAGAAATTCGAGTAATACTACTATACGAACATGGACATCTAAATAATTTTGTTTATTGATAAAACATTTTTGGGGTGAAACATCTAATGAGGGATTTCTAAGTAGAATTTTTGAACTTTAAAAATACACAAATATCATGTTAGGCATATTCTTCATAGATTCAATTTTTCATCTACCTTTCTTTCTTTTCACTTGAATATTTATGGATAAAGTTTTCTTAACGTTTGAATTTCGCAGTATTTACTTTCCAGTGGTTTTCATTAGGTTAAAAAGTAACACAACGTTTTTAATTTTCCTTTAGAAAAACACACAACATCACGTGAGCAAAAATCTCGTGCATCTACTATGATACTACTACCAACAAATCCATCACTTCAATTCTCAGACACACAAATCTGTGATGATCATAGATGCACGGATGAACTTTCACAAATTTAATGATATTTATCCATGCTTATCTAAGTATTTGCTGTGATAAATGTTATTTTGTTTTCTTTTGAGGTGGTTGGTGGGGTGGAGATTGTTTTTTTGTGGAATTTTGGATTAATTATTTTCTCTCACACACGCACTGTGACATGTTCACATGTAGAATCAAAATCGATTTTAAAACACATGTAGGACATGCAAGAGAAAAATGCGTTATTTCAATTACAAAATAATAAGTAAATCCAAGAAAAAAAGTGAGAATGCAAGGATAGATGTCAATTAGGAAAGAAGAGCAAATTTTGCTTTACATGAAAAAAGTGGCCATGTGAGAATAGACATCGTGGCAAGAAGAACAAAATTTGCTTCAATTGCATGAGGACAAAAGCAGTGGAGGAAAAGATAGATAACCATTGAAGATCGGTGAGATGAGTTAGACATAAATTAACTCTATTGAAGCAGAATCCAAGGATAATTTCATAATTTCTCACATAGATCCGAGTCTCAATCTTTGATAAGTTATAGATCCAAGTGGTACATTCTTGTACATTGACTGATGTTACAATATATTTTTTTTTTTTGACATGCAACTATAATACATTTGCAAGGAAAAGATCCCTAGGCATAATTTAGGTTGTGCAAAGCACTCTTAAGACATTAAAATTTTTGTGATAGCACCATTGACACCATAATTTTAATAGTTATCGACACATACTAATGTTTAAATTGTTATTTGCATCGTCTAATTTCTATATATGAAAGGAGAGGAGAGGGTTGGTGTAAATATTTTGTGTCACTTTGTGTTATACCAAAAGTAACCTTTAAAGTTAGTTATCAAACTATTCACATTTCCTCTTTTGTTTTCCACCATAGTTTCAATACAATAACTTCTTCCAAAGTCAAACTATTCACATTCTCTCTTTTTTTCCACCATAATTTCAAATACAATAAATTGCTATAAAGAAATTGTACTTACAGATTTTCCAAATAAACACATACATGTGTACCATGAAATGTAATAACTTAATATGTTAGGAAAAAAATCATACAATTTGTAAAATAAACACACACTTAAGGAGTGACAAAAGCACTAGTTTTGAAAAAGTATGTGATTGTTGACAAAATAAGAAGTGAATAATATTAAAATTCAAGCAAAATAGATGGCTAGAAGAATTGATATTTGAGAATCACTTATAACAATAAAAGTTTCTCTATTTTCCTTAGTTGTGCCTTGAATTTTCTAATTAAAGACCTAATTAAAAAGAACCAACACAAATTATAAAAAAAAAATATATTACATGCGAACAATAATTTATGTGTATAGTTACCTAAATATCACGAATAACTAAAGCAGATTTTGTAATTTTTTTATCACAATAAGCAATTAGAAATTACAACAATATATATAAACTCAATAGAACAGTATATATATGCATATATATATATATATATATATGCAATCTGAGGCCAGATGAGCATCTCAATGATTGGGGCTAATACCACATGTTAACTGACACAACTTTTAACCATAAAAGAATGAGATGTGGCAGCCCGACTACCTAGAATTTA
Source organism: Coffea arabica (assembly GCF_036785885.1). Lineage (NCBI taxonomy): Eukaryota > Viridiplantae > Streptophyta > Magnoliopsida > Gentianales > Rubiaceae > Coffea > Coffea arabica. The sequence continues at coordinate 47,257,974 of NC_092317.1, forward strand.
GAACATTTCAAAACTTTGGAACATTTCAGATTTGGTTTTTGCTAAAATGTACACAACCTTCTATATTTTCCTATAGCCTATGGGAGCCAAGAGCTACGGGAAGACATTGCAAGATTTGCAGCTTAATGTCACTTATACGTACTAAAGTACTTGCTTGGTTAATGCGCATGAATTGAAGAATCTAACTTTATGACAAATGCATCACATGGTTTATATTTTATGGTTAATCCTTTTCTGGTATATATTTTATAGTTTTGGTCATTTATTGACATTAAGGATGGTGATGTTGCCTCGTGTAAGATTGACACCTCCCACCATCACATCTATAGCTAGCATCCCTTTTTCGATCTCATCTATTTGAAAGAAAAGAAAGTGGCAATATCCATCTGTTGTTTTCCAAACATAGTCTACCTAAGTTTGTTGAATAAAGTAATTGACAAACATGAGATTCTCGTACGAGTTTTTTTTAGTTGGCATCAAAATCTATGGCTTAAATTATATACTGTGGCAGGTTTGTCAGTTAGATACATTACGAAATCAAAAAGTATAAACTTATTTCCTTATTCTGACGGAAAGACAATAATTTAAAAAAAAATTAAGTCACGCAACATGGGTTTTTTCAGTGCTTCATTCGGGCTTGGAAGGATGATTCTTGGAAAGGCGATTATGAATGTTTGGAATGCATCCTAATGCACAACAAAGAGCATATTTACTTCCACTGACATACATGGAATCTGATATATTAGTGCTTTGGTATCTGGGAAACTATTGTAGGATTAGAACTCTCTCGTACATTAATGATTGATGTAACAATATTCAAGGATGATCGGTGACATCACTCTAGGTTTTCTCTCTGGGTAAGTCCGTGCGCTTTGGTTGGCTGCCGTGCGTGCCGCCATGGCGGACACCGCTACCCTTCAGCCTCTTGCTGAAGGGAAGCTTCCAGATTCCTTCCCTTCTTTCCAAGCAAAATCTTTTTCTTCGCTCTTTTCGTCTAGGGAGCCTTCTTGCGTGAACGTGCGAGCAGACAAGACTACGAGGAGAGGGGAGCCTGCTGTAGTTTTCTCCTCGGCTGACATGGCTAGGGCTGCAGCGCCTTTTACCCTTGCTCTAATAGGGAAGTTCTCCAGGGGTAGGCCGGCCATGGAGGACATCCGAAAATTTTTTAACACGCTGGACTTGACGGCGGTTTCGGTAGGTTTGTTGGATCCTCGTCATATCATCATTCGCCTCCAAACTGAACGGGACTTTCACAGAATCTGGGGGCGGCACATCTGGTATATATTGGGTTATCCGATGCGGGTCTTCAAATGGACACCCTCCTTCCATGTCGATAAGGAGCCTTCGATTGTTCCTGTTTGGTTCTCCCTTCCCAAACTCCCGATACATTTGTTCAATAAGGAATGCCTTTTCCATATTGTTTCACCTCTGGGTCGGCCACTCTTCATGGATGCAGCAACGAGCTCTCTATCCCGTCCGAGCGTGGCCAGAGTATGTGTGGAGGTTGACTTGGTGAAATCACTGCCACAGAGAGTATGGGTAGGTTTTGGGCAGGGGGAGAGTGATGGTTTCTGGCAGGCCCTTGAGCCTGAGGGGATGCCGCAGTACTGTGGGTATTGTTTTCGACAGGGGCATAGCGAACACAAATGTAGAGTAAAGCACCCCGAGTTCCGCGAGGTGCCACCAGCGGCAAAGGTTTCTGAAGTTTCCACAGGTGCGTGGCATGAGAGGAGGCCACGGCTGGAATTTCGTCCAAAGGTTACCCAGGAGGTTCCGCAAGATTCTGTGAAGGCAATGCCTTTGGAGGGGCCGGGGATAGCGGAGGAGCAGAAGGGGAAGGGGGGAGTGGTGCTTGGCGCTGCTGGGCAGATTTCGTCGCCGCTTGCTGGCGGGGAGGCAGGGTCGCTGGCAGTGACCGGCGCTGGGGAGTCGGTGGTGATGGATAGGTTGGCGGAGGGACCCCAAGAATTAGCAGCTCCTTTGCGGGTGGAGGAACAGGGGGGAGAGGACCTTTGTGGCCAGCAGTCGGTTCTCCAACAGGAGCGGAATTTCGCTGGTGCGGTTGATAATCAGCTGGGAGATCAGGCTGTTGCTTCGACAGCTATGGCGGAGACAGGTTCGAGGATGGACATGTCAGAGGAGGGGAGCGAGGTCGGTGATGTGGGGTTGTCTGGTGCAGAAGTTAGTGCAGGGAGCTTATCGCCGCGCGGGCAACCATCAGGTAAGCAACAGGAGGAGGGGTCTTTGGTGATTGACATTTTTAATCTTGATCCTATAATTCAGCAGGTACACGAACAGGTGAATAATGGGGAGGTTTTTAGTTTGGTAGATAAGCCTAAGCCGAGGGGTACTCGGCTCCAAATCCCGAGTGACCGTGCTTTACGTTCTAAATCGAAAGTCTCCTCTAACTCATTTGCATCCTTGTCTCATGATTAATCTGCTTTTTTGGAATATTCGGGGTATCTCGCGATCCCCAAATTTTCGTAGGTTAAAACGGTTAATTGATGAGTTTTCAATTCCTTTAGTGGCTATTTGTGAGCCTAAGGCGTTACCACGCGACATTCATTTGTTTAGTGCACGCCTCAGGATGGATAGCTGGATCATGAATAACCAGGGGTCTATTTGGGTATTTTATAAAAATTCCTTTGACTGTTCTCTTGTGGGAGAATCCTCCCAGCACGTGTCTCTTAAAATCATTTCTCCGATTTTCCCAGTTCCAGTGTATTTTTCTTTTGTCCATGCAAAATGTAATGAGCAGGAGCGAGCTTTGCTGTGGTCAGCTCTGATAGCGGAAAACCTGGCGGAGCACCCTTGGATGTTGGCAGGTGATTTCAATGTTACTGTTAGCGCGGATGAAAAGAGGGGTGGATTGCCTTTTCGGGTTGACGAAGGGGTGGAGCTTAGAACGTTCATGTCGATGGCGGGTGTTTCGGATGTTGGTTTTCTGGGGTGCCCTTTCACTTGGTGTAATAATAGGGGGGGTCTGGCCCGTATCTGGAAGCGCCTGGACAGAATGTTTGTCAATCAAACGGCCTTTCTCTCTGGGGTGCAATTTCAGGTTCAACATCTAGGAAGGGAGCCTTCGGATCATGCCCCCCTTCTAATGTCTTCGTCGACGAGGCGAGATAACAAGCCTAAACCTTTTCGATTTTTGAATATTTGGACGACGAAGCCTGGGCTGTTGGATGTCATTAGGAGGAGTTGGGCAGTTCCTTGTTCTGGGCGCCCTTTGAGTCGTTTAACCGCTAAACTGAGGAATGTCAAACGGGACTTGCAAGTTTGGTCTCGTGAGCAGTTCGGTAACATTTTTGACGCGGTGAAGAGGGCGGAGGGCGAGGTAGCAGCTGCAGAGGACGCTTATGGAAATGAGCCTTGTCAGTCGCATTGGTTGGCACTCCAGGAGGCTCGTGCTAGACTGAGAAATTCTCTGGTGAGAGAGGAAGGGTATTGGCGGCAAAAGGCAAGGGTCAAATGGCTTAAGGACGGGGACAAAAATTCTAAGTATTTCCATTCGATTGTGGCGGAGAGAAGAGCTAAGTCCATCATTCACCGAATTAAGAATGACCAGGGGGAGTGGGTATCGGATGAAGGTCAGGTGTCTGCCATGGGGGTGGAGTTCTTCAAATCCTTACTTTCGGAGGAGCCTGCCACTGGGTCATGGAGGATTTTGGATGTGATTCCTAAGGTTGTGTCCGATGTTCAAGTTGCTGATTTGGAGCGGTTTCCATCGCACGAGGAGATAAGGGAGGTGGTGTTTAACATGGATGGGGAGAGTGCGGGTGGGCCAGATGGTTTTACAGGAACTTTTTTCACCTTTGCGTGGGAGGTGGTGGGCAAGGATTTGTGCGACGCAGTGTTTAGTTTCTTTTGTGGGCATGAGTTGCCGCGGAGTGTTTCTTCGACGTGGATTGTGCTGATTCCCAAGGTAACCTCCCCGCAAGATTTTAGTCAATTTCGGCCGATAAGTCTTTGTAACTTTGTCAATAAGGTGATTTCAAAATTGTTGGCCAACCGTCTATCAAAGGTGCTGCCTGGTATTATCTCCCCGCAACAGAGTGGGTTTGTTCAGGGAAGGCAGATATCCGAAAATTTTTTATTGGCCCAGGAGTTGTTATCTGATATTCGGAAATCGAATCGTGGGGGTAACGTAGTTTTGAAGTTGGATATGGCCAAGGCCTACGACAGAGTTTCGTGGCCTTTTTTGTTACAGGTCTTGCGTAGGTTCGGGTTCGGAGAGCGGTGGATTGATATGATTTGGAGGTTGATTTCGAATGTCTGGTTCTCGGTCATGGTCAATGGTGCTCCTCAAGGTTTCTTCCAATCTAGTCGAGGGCTAAGGCAAGGGGACCCTATTTCTCCAGCTCTTTTTGTGATTGGTGCCGAGGTCCTATCTCGCCTCTTAAATTCTTTGCTTTCCTCCCCCCTCTTTTCACCGTTTAGTGTACCTCATGGATGCCCGAAGGTTACGCACCTGGCTTATGCCGATGATGTGGTTATCTTTTCAAGTGGGCTGAAGAGGTCAGTTCGTTTGGTTATGAAAGCTCTGGGAGATTACTCTTCGGTATCAGGTCAGCAGGTGAACCATCAAAAGAGTTGTTTTTTGTCCCATAGCAGGTTTCCCAGGGCGAGAAAACGTATGCTTGGAGAACTCACTGGGTTCCCCTCGCGGGAGTTTCCGGTCAAATACTTGGGTTGTCCCTTATATGTTGGGCGGAGGAAGAAAGGTTATTTTTCGGAAATTTGTGATTCCATACTAGCCAGGGTGCTATCGTGGAAGGGGAGGTTATTGTCGCACGGTGGTAGGCTGGTCCTGATCAGGAGTGTGCTATCTTCTATGCCTCTTCATATTCTTGCGGCATCCACTCCTCCCAAGGCCATCTTTGGGTTACTGGAGAAGACTTTTGCTAATTTTCTCTGGGGGGCCTCCGAAGGGGGGCTGAGTTTTCACTGGATCAAATGGGAGCAGTTGTGTCAGCCATATGACAGGGGAGGTGCAGGTTTGAGGTCGTTGAGGGATGTGTTCGACGCTTTCTCGATGAAACTTTGGTGGCAGTTTAGATTGCGGAAGTCTTTATGGGCTGAGTTTTTACATTGTAAATACTGCCCGAATTTCCACCCTTGCTCTGCGGACGTCTCGCCGGGGAGTTCTTGGACTTGGAAGAGATTGATATCTATTCAGGGGGTTGCTGAGCAGCAGATTCGCTGGGTCTTGTCCAATGGATCGGCAAGTTTTTGGCATGATGATTGGTTAGGACAAGGTCCTTTATGTCGCCAGGTCGACTCTTTCCAGGAATATGCAGTATCCGATTTCGTGGAGCATGGTCGGTGGAACGTGCAGAGGCTGTGCTCTGTGCTGCCCAGCTGGTGGGTGGGGCAGATCCTGCGTGTTGAACCTCCCGCTGAGACGCATTCGGACAGAATGGTCTGGTCTCCCAGTACCTCAGGGGATTTCTCCCTATCGTCGGCCTACCAAAGTGCTCGTGAGGTTGGTAACAGGTCTTGTCTATACTCCTCGCTCTGGGGTCAGGAATTGCCGAGTAATGTGTCCTTCTTTATGCTGCGTCTGCTGGGGGCTAGATTGCCAGTGATGGATAGGTTGCAAAAGCTTGGGGTTGTCGGGCCGTCTCGCTGTTTTTGTTGTTCCTTCCCATGTCAGGAGTCTCTGGATCATATTTTCTGCACTGGGGAGGTTCCACGGCAAATCTGGGAGTCTTTTGAAGTGGTGGTGGGAGGGTTTGGGGTTTCCTCGACAATACGACATAAGGTGATTGGTTGGTGGTTGAAGCCTACTCGGAACCCGTTTCTTCAGTTTCTTTTTCGTGTGCTGCCGTTTTTGATTTGTTGGCACTTGTGGAAAATGCGGAATAAGTTTGTGTTCGAGGGTCAGAGTTTGCCTGTTGCTATAGTCAGTGATAGAATTTTTTGTGATCTGCGAGACCTATTCCAGATTAGGTTTAAGAATACTGTTTCTTCTTGCCGCGGGTGGCCGAGTTTCTTTGAATCTGTGGCTGGTTTGGCACGTCGTTATCAGGTGCAAATTGTTCGTTGGCGGTGTCCGAAGCAGTCGGTGGTGAAGCTAAACTCTGACGGTTGCTCTAGAGGTAATCCTGGCATGAGTGGAGGGGGAGGCATCATTCGTAACTATGAGGGAAGGTTTCTGCTAGGGTTCTCATGTTTTTTTGGGGAGCTAACAAGTTTGCAGGCGGAATTGGAGGCGCTTCTTCATGGGATTCGGTTGGCCGTAGATCGGGGATACAGTGCTTTGCACATCGAATCAGATTCATTGGTGTTAGTTCAGATTATTCGGGGAACGGTGAGGTGTCCATGGCAGTTGCAACGAGGTTTACAGGAGGTGTTGAATGCTAAGGGGTTGTTTAGAGAGATTTCTCATTGCTTTCGGGAAGCGAATAGGCCTGCGGATAGATTGGCCAATGTGGGTGTGGACGCTGGGTTTAACTCAACATATGTTTCATTTTCTGAGTTGCCTTGCCTGGTGAGGGGTGATGTTAATCTTGATCGGTTAGGCGTTCCGAACATTCGTAGGAGTAGAGCTTCTTTAGCTTGTTAGGCAGTAGTTGGTTGCTGTCTCTCTTTGTACTCTTTTCAGTTCATAAATAAAGATTAAAGTGAAAAAAAAAAAAATGTAACAATATTCAAGGATATATGCTCAAGACTTCAAAAGGAAAAAAAAAATAAATAAGAATTGAAGATCTTTCTGAATTGGTATATATCGTGTGTTTCAAAGTTTGGTTTTGGAATTGGATATCCTGCCTATTTTGAACGTTCAGTGTACTGATTTTGCTGGTATCCTTACATGACAAAGAGTATCAGTAATTAATTTAGTGACATGCACATATATAAATGTATATGTACCAGAAAAGAGTTTTTGGAATAATTTAGGATTAGAGATTTTTGTTTCAAATCACTTTTAGCACAAATTCAAAATTAGTAATTTTGGGATAACTTTTATTCCTTAAAAAATAAAAAATAAAATTTAACTAATTTATCGTTATATTCAAAATCTTATAAAGATTACAAATATAATTTAGAATTCAAAATCATACATTATCCAACAAAAAAACGCTTATGTAAGTATAACGTTAAACAACTGAATTAGATATACTTTAAAGTGTATCTAAAGTGTGTACTTTAGCATAAAAAAGTTAAAGGTTTGCAAGCGAAGTAAGATTAAGCTTACTTCTTCTCGTGTTCCTTAATAGCAGATAATAGAAGAATGTGAAGAAAAAGAAGTTCTTATCATATAAACTGTTAGGGTCCAAGCGCAGAACAAATAACTGTTGAGATATCAAGTAAATGATAATTTAATTATAAATAAGCCACAAAAATGAAAGATAGACGACACATGATATTTAACATGGTTCGGCTCCACCATTGAACATACGTCCACGAAGAGAAACTCGTTCTTTATTATGAAAGGAAAACCTTATACAAGAATACAACTTGAACCCAAATCCAATCCTTGTATACTATCTCTCATCTCCGAAGAACCCTCTCTCACCACCTATGTGTAAGGCTACATGTTACCCTTGTGTGTCCTTGTGTGTCTCTTGTGTAGTATGTCAACCCATCTATTTATAGGGAACATTATTTGGCCAAAACTCAAATAACAATAGAAAACCAATTCTAATTCCTAGACTTGTACAGAATAAGAAATAACTTCTCATTCTAAACTAAATAAAATATTCCTTGGCTACTATTTCAAGTAACTAAAACCAATTAGGAAACTAGTTACTTTCACACAAAACAAGAAATCTACTTAAAAGAAATTAAGCCAATTTTCTAACAAATATCCACCTTGACGAAAATTTCTTTTAGCAACCATTTGCCTTCAACTACCAAATAATATGGTACTGAACTACACACCCAAATCAATACAGTCCTAACACCAAATTGATTCAATCGACAAATGAACATGTGTAGTTATCCCGAATCCAACCTCCAGTTGACTCGTGAGAAGGTGCCTCAATTCATCATCTCCCTTTGCAGGATTTCTTCTCATCACCACTTGCAACTCGAGATCCCCTTCTGTGAGTTCTAATCCTAACCATTGAGGCAACTAAGTGGTAAAATCACCATACTTCTTTTCATTCTCAGGACTGTCTCGCCACGTGTGGTTTTCAAGATTCCATCTAAAATAAAAAACTTGTAACTGTCAGAACCTTCTGGTGCATGAAAATTAGATCTCTTTATTTTTTTGGGACACGTGCCACACCACCCAAAAAACATAACCGAAATCTAAAAGCCACCGGGATGAAGTATCAACTGTTGGAGGTGTGAGAAAATCTCCACCGATTCACTTTCAAAATCAACATTGGATTCCACCTTTTTCTTGACTCTTGAATCACCTGTCTAGATTCACTGTCAAGTATTGCTATACTTTTCACCTTCCCATCCTTCACCATCAATGCTTCTTACTAAGCAATTGAAACAAGAATATCACTTATTAAATTGTTCAATTAGTAACAGCCGCTAATCTACTTGATCTCAATATTTAACCAGGACCCAACCTTGAACAATCACACTCTTGATCCAATCATTTAGTTTGTTGGGATCCAAGTGCTTGTAAACGGCCCAGTTTTGCAACCAAACTCTGATACCACTTGTTAGGATCCAAGCGTGGAACAAACAACTATTGAGATATCAAGTATACGACAATTTAATGATAAATAAGCTATAAGTATGAAAAATAGACGACACGCAATATTTAATATGATTCGACTTCACCATTGAGTCTACGTCCACGGAGAGAAAACCGTTCTTTATTATGAGAGAAAAACTCTATACAAGAATACAACTTGAACCCAAATCTAACCTTTATATACCAGTTCTCATCTCCCAAGAACCCTCTCTCACCACTCATGTATAAGGCTACATGTTATCCTTGTGTGCCCTTGTGTGTTTCCTGTGTAGTATGACAACCCACCTCTTTATAGGGAACATTATTTGGACAAAACCCAAACAACAATAGAAAACCAATTCTAATTCCTAGACTTGTATAGAATAAAAAATAACTTCTAATTCTAAACTAAATAGAATATTCCTTAGCTACTACTTCAAGTAACTAAAACCAATTAAGAAACTAGTTACTTCCACACAAAACAAGAAATCTACCTAAAAGAAATTAAGCCAATTTCCTAACATAAACAATGCAATTTGTGATAGCCTACGTGCTGCCGAAAGGATCCAACTAACTATATCTATAACGTAGTTTAAAAAAAAAAGAAAAAAAAAAAGAGGAGGAAAACTAGCATTTGAGTTCTCATGTTGAACAACATAATGCTCATATCATGTTTTTGGCGTCTACAATGGAACTCGAAGGCGATCTCTTCCTCTCAACATCTTTCTCGTAGGAAAATGACATATTTTTGTCATCACTCAAATGCCCCACAATCGGTGCTCTACATCATCATTACCTTACGAGTGTTAGTACCGAAAAAAAAAAACACAGAAACGTGTATGCCTGAAGAACAAATCAGAAAGGATCTGTTCACATAGCTCAATTGAACATGCTGTCATGAACTCACTTCTGACAAGAAAATCAGACGTCCCTTGGTTGCTGATGGCACAGTTATTTGTTTCTGATTAAATGATCAGACCTCCTTGGTCCTTGCTGGAAAGCACAGGATTTTATAATCCCACCAAGATGGCCATTTTTGGTTGTTGGAAATATTTGGCATGTAATGAGAAAAAGACTTAGTGTTAAGAGTTTCTTTTGTAATGCCCTTGGATTTGTAAGAAATTAAGTTAACACAAGTTATAAAGAAAGTAGGATGTTATTTATAAAAATTAACAAGAAAATATAACGTGACCTATATATTTATGAGACATGCTGTTCGACAATTTTAACTGAGCCTAAGAGTTTTATAATGAATAATCACTGGTCAATGATATAATAATCATCCATTATAAACCTATTTACTTAATGTCGTATTCGCGTGCTAATTAAATTAGTTAGACCAAAGTTTTTTAAAAAAAATAAAACTCAGATCAAAGGTCTGTTATCTATTATCTAATAAGCATTGTTTTATAGAGGGGTGTCAATTGTTAGTTTTTTGTTTAAAAAAATTAAGATTAAATAGAGAGATTATACAAATACTAATGAATGATATATGAAATATGTAGTGTGTGCGCACTCAAATGATCAGATTAAAATAGATATGCTAACAAATACCTGATGAGCATTGATTAAAAAAAGTCCTTCAATTAACATGATTTTCTTATTCTCATGTTATTAAAGGGAGGTTAAAAGTACACTAAAATTGAGTTTAGCACTTCCTAAACACTCAAAGCTGGTTTTAACAACAAATGGCGGGTTAATTCCATTTTGCAGCCTTCCAGTATAAATTGGAACATTTTAGTCCCTAAACCATATTCTGATTCTCACTTCAATCTCTAAACTCTAAATTTAGATAAGTTAATCCATAAATTATACTTTGATTTCCACTAATTGGTCCCTAAACTCCATCTTTGTTTTGAGATTCTTTTTTATTGTTTGATTGGATTTTCCTGCTGTGCCCTTACAAGATGCAACCATACTGCTCTTGTGACTAACGTTAGTTTTGGAGATTTTGTTAACAATTGTACTTAAGTAGGATGAGTGGAACTAAATATCCCGATTCATAGTTCAAGGATCAAAGTAGGAATTGAGAAAGGTGCAAAATGGAACTAATACACAAACGAACGAGTTAAAACAAACTCATACATTTATAATTGGTTGGCTGGTCATGTTTGAAGTTTCTCTTTTGTTACTGATACTGCACAACTTTTTGAAATTTTGAAATGAGAAAAAAGTTAACATCTCTAAGTTATACGTTATGACCAAACAAACAACTTTTATTGTGATTTTTTTATGTTTAATTTGGCATACGTTGTATCTGAATCTCCTATCATCCAGCATAAGTTGGGGTTAGATCCACTTTGCATCCTTTAATTATACCTGAGTTCTAACTTTGATCCCTAAACTTTAAAATGAGGCACTTTAATTTCCAAATTATCCTAAAATATAGAACTTATCCATTTTAGTCCCTAAAATATAAATTTTTTCCCAGTTTAGTCCCAACAGTACATCCACTTAGGCATAAAATCTATCTCATTTTCTTAACGATATTACTTAAGTGGGAAAATTTTTATGACTTAGGTACTATAGTGTCTCATTTTTAAGTCCAAGGACTAAAGTGAAAATTTAGGTATAATTGAAGGGCGCAAAGTGAAATTAACCCGTATAAGTTGAGAATAGGTAGTTGTAATACGAATACACAGCAGTAATGACTAATAAGCTCAAGAATACTTTCCTTTTGATGTACAAAGGTGAAGGTTATGAACCTTTATGCTTATGTGAAGGTTGCGAAGGTTATGAACATTTATGCTAATGTATAAAGGTAAAGGTGAAGGTTATGAACCTTCAACACCTTCTCTTTATGCTTGGCTGACAAGCATAGCTTGAATCACATCTTTCTTTATTGCCCTCTAGCAGTGAAGGTTTGGGCTCTGTGTTATCTTTACAGCAAGCTACATCTAGATAGGCCCCAAGTTTTTTCATCTTGATTTCCTTCCCTTCTCCTTTTCCTGCATGCGTCAGACATGGGACTTGTTGCTACTATTTTGTGGAGTTTATGGAATAACAGGAATGGGAAAATATTTGAAGGGACTTCTAAAGATCAACTTTCACTAGTCTCTTTTGCAACTAGTTTTTGGAAAGATTACCAAGAAGCCGTTCAGAGTTCGCTACATGGCTCTCATATACCTACTTCAGCCCCTACATCTTGGATGAAACAGCAGCAAGGTTTTTTAAAGGCCAACTTTGATGGAGGAGTTTTTCAAAATGAAGGCTGCTGTGGCATTGGAGTAGTTATAAGAGATAATTAATTCTCATAATTTCATAGCTAGACTGACAAACCAAGTTGATGGTGTTCTATCAGTAAAGGCTACTGGAGCTTTAGCTGCTAAAACTGCATTTCATGCTCTACTTCAGCTTCAAGCTACGGATATTATCCTCAAGGGTGATTCTCAAGCAATCATTGAGAGCATTATTTCATTGGAGGATGATCAATTTGAGATTGGTCTAGTTTTTAGATGATCCCAAGAACTTGGGAAGCCAATTGGATCCCAAGAACTTAACAATGTTATGCATATAGCTGTTGGCTTGTCATGCAAAACATATAAGCTAATGCTTCTAGGTGGGATTCTACTCCCCCAGACTTTGTCATTTTCCCTCTTAATGTGGACATTAGTTGATAATAAAATCTATGGTTCTTTATCAAACAAAAAAAAATTGAGAAAATTTGTCTAAGGGGAGTTGGTTTTCAGTCTTATTTATGTGTTTTACATTATCTACTTGGTTCAAAATTTAAATAATTATCAATTACTTAGAATATGGTTTTGACATGGTTTAACCTAACAATAAGTTAACTTACTATTAGAGTTCGATTGTACTACATTAAAGTTTAAGAGTTATTCTGGTAAAAACAACTAAATGCAACTTGAACTTTTTGAAGCAATGATAGTCTTCACCGTTTAGGTACTTCCATGCACTTTTAAGATGCACAATGTATCTAAAAACATATTTCTTGTATCTCATTTAGTCGAATAAATACAGAACTCTGTGGGATAGTGCTTGTCACAAAACAGCTGAGGTAAAAGATGAAAAAAAAAAGTATAATTGGCTAGTTATTATCCCCCGGCTAGCAAAAAAGCACTGAAAAATCTTTGCCAATTTCCTATCAGCCAAAGATTGAAGTAAATGCCTGGAACTTTTTGTGCAAGTTCTCTTTTTAGATGTGTCCCTTTAGGTGTGCAACAAAACTAACCTGATTACATGTATAAACTTGAAACGACAGTACCTCTGACTAAATTAGTTCACAATTGCTAATATTACTAAAACTCCAATGTCCAATACTGAAGTAGTCCCAACACTAACTTGAACATATAAACTTAGAGTAACATACTACCAGACTGAATAAGTGCATCATTGCTAAAATTATTAGAACTACAATGTCTAGTACTAAAATAGTCCCTAAACTTTTCTAACAGATAGTCTAATTTCCCATTGCCTGCGAGTCACGATTGGTGAAGTCAGTGGAGCCAAGTCTAATATTCGTCGCCCTCATCATCATCTTCACCGTCAATATCCTCTGCACCAACTTCTTCATAGTCCTTCTCCAAAGCAGCCAAGTCTTCGCGAGCCTCAGAAAACTCGCCTTCTTCCATTCCCTCACCAACATACCAGTGCACGAAGGCACGCTTAGCATACATGAGATCGAACTTGTGGTCAATTCTTGAAAACACTTCTGCTACAGTAGTAGAGTTTGAGATCATACAAACTGCCCTCTGCACCTTGGCCAAGTCTCCACCAGGAACAACTGAGGGAGCTTGGTAGTTGATTCCACACTTGAATCCAGTCGGACACCAGTCCACGAATTGGATGGTTCTCTTTGTTTTGATAGTAGCAACAGCTGCATTGACATCCTTTGGAACCACATCACCACGATACATCAAACAGCAAGCCATGTACTTTCCATGTCGAGGATCACATTTGGCCATCATGGAAGCAGGCTCAAATGCACTGTTTGTTATCTCTGCAACTGATAGTTGCTCATGGTATGCCTTTTCTGCAGAAATAACAGGTGCATAGGAGGAAAGCATGAAATGGATACGTGGGTATGGCACCAAGTTCGTTTGGAATTCAGTAACATCCACGTTAAGAGCACCATCAAAGCGAAGAGATGCTGTCAAGGAGGAGATCACCTGCGTGCAAAAGACAGATTATGCTCAAAGACAAGCATCAATCAGGGATCTTCATTGGTCAGCTGATGATCTATTTCACCATTTGACATCCTTTTCTACTTCTAGTTGACATCAGATTCTAGAATTTTCAAAAAACAAGGCACAGCATTACCAAACATACCAGCAAGACAAATGAATGGACTAGCCATGACATGTAGTGTTATTCCACATTTAACAAGTGCAAACAGCTTTAACTTTCAAACAGTAATAAGGGTGGCCAGAATAAATGTCATTATATTTCATACCTGTGAAACCAACCTGTTCAGATTGGTGTAGGTAGGCCTCTCAATATCCAGTGATCTACGACAAATATCATAAATGGCTTCATTGTCCAAAAGCACTGAAACATCTGTGTGCTCAAGGAGCGAGTGAGTGGAAAGAACGCTGTTGTAAGGCTCAACAACAGCTGTTGAGACCTGGGGAGAGGGATAAATTGTGAACCCAAGCTTTGATTTCTTGCCATAGTCAACTGAAAGCCTCTCCAACAGTAATGAACCAAGGCCAGAGCCAGTTCCACCACCAACAGCATGAAAAACTAAGAATCCTTGTAATCCTGTGCAGTTGTCAGCTAGCTTCCTAATGCGGTCCAGGCAGAGATCCACTATTTCTTTCCCAACTGAAGAGACCAAGAATGAAAGATACATTAAAACATTACCAAAGTTTTGGAATAAGTGAAAATGGAAAACCAATATGTGAATACTTCTTAAATTATCTCCACATAAAGAATCTTACAACCAAAAGGGAAATTGCTTTGGATGGTTAATTGAAGTGATTTGGCCACAAAATGGTGACACCATAGTCTCCTATACCACCTTCCACATTCAGATTGATTATTAAGGAATGATTAACTGCTTTCCATTATTTCCCACTCCCACAGTAATAAAGAGGCATACACAAAGTCTAATATCACAATAGCTCATGCATGATCCAATACTCATTTATCAGGAATGTTTGCTTCGTTGCTGTTGCCACTCAAACAAGCATGGCAGAACTAAATGGCTTCAATCACCATGAAATTTCTGAATCATCAACTGAAAGTTCCCATCATCATTGACAAATAAATTTAGTAATATCAAATAAATTGTTTTAAGCATAGAAGTTACTTCAACTTAGCAAAACCAAACACCAGAAAAAGGAAAATGTGCACTATTAACACTAATAACCCATAAAAGTATAACCAGAAATCATAAATCAAATGAGCGGTAAATGGTTCTGAGTTCCTTACTGGTATAATGGCCACGAGCGAAGTTGTTAGCAGCATCTTCTTTGCCACTAATAAGTTGTTCAGGGTGGAAGAGCTGCCTATAATCACCAGTTCGCACCTCATCAATGACAGCTGGCTCAAGATCAACAAAAACAGCTCGAGGGACATGCTTCCCTGCCCCTGTTTCGCTGAAAAAGGTGTTGAAGGCATCATGTTCTCCCCCAACTGTCTTATCACCTGGCATTTGTCCATCAGGCTGCATTAAACAATGTAACAACAATTAGATCAAGTCCAGTATAAATAAAAATCACAAAACCATGAAGGAAAAGAGTCAAAATAATTCAAGAAAAAAGACTTTATAAGGTGGTGGTTCAACAAAAGGGTCTAGCTAGCCAACAATAATAAACATTAAAAACCCAGAAAAGATGCAATTTTTGATTGTTCAATAGATGAAAAACTTAAGATGGCTTACGGAAAAAGTCAATCGCTAGTTCCATACCCCAATAAACATCAGAGACCGAGACAAAAGAAATAGAAATATTTGAAGAAATGGCAAATTTATCAAATAAACATCACAAACTCAGAAAAGGAAAGCCGAAAATAATTCAAGAAATTGAAATCCTAGGGTGGTTACAGAAAAAAGGGCCCATCACTATGCCAAAACCGAACATAACAAAATCCGAAATATTTAAGAAAATGCAATTGTAAGGCGTCTCAAGAAAAGGGTCAATCCTAATTCATCAAATACACAAACCCAGAAAGAAAATGCAGAAATCATTGACATTGAGATGGTTTAAGGAAACGGTTAATCCCAAATCCCAATACTGGTTACAAAACAAACCAGGAAAATAAAATGCAAAGCTAATTCCAGAAAAGGTAGGTTCAATAAATTAGAGTAAAACAAGAAGTAGAACTGAGTAAGAGAATAGGAAATTAGGTTACCCGAATGCCATGTTCAAGACAATAGAGTTCCCAGCAGGCATTGCCAACTTGAATGCCAGCCTGACCAATGTGGATTGAAATGCATTCCCTCATTTTGTTTCTTTTTTTTTTTTTCCCTTTTTCTTTGCTTGGCCTCGTTACAGAGAAATGTTTCTTTGTTTATTACTAAGACTGAAAATGAGAGAGTATTATCTTAAAAAGAGGATTCGGTTTTGTTAGGGGTTGAGAACCTTGATATATAGGCACAGTTATCAAAGGTAGCCGTTAAAGTTTTTCTTTTTCTTTTTTAAATTCTGCAACGGTATGAGCAAAACCGGGCTTTAAAGTTTTTGAAATTTGAATTGATGGATTGAGGATTAATCAAGCCTTTATCGACATTAGAGTTTTAATTTTTAATCAAGGGCTGAAAATAATGGACTCTTAGATTGGGACTATTTCTTGGACCATGTAATAATTTCAATCATTTGCAACGTGGACTCTTAAATTGTGATTATTTCTTAGAGGGGCCATAGAATTTCTCATAAATAATTAGGACATTACTAGCTAAAATCTAAACCAAGGTGCTCAAGTCATTAAACAGGATACATGGTAACTGTTCTAAAATCGTCGATTCCAATTCTTTGAAGAAGTGAAATCAAAATTGCACCCTATAAGACGGTTTTGATAATGATTCTAAAACCGTCAGGTTTGATTCCAGTTATATTTTCGATTTCTTACGGTTGCAATTTTGGTTCTTTTACTTTCGTTTCTAGTTACTTATGGCTATACTTAATTATTTATCATTAGAAATTTTGATGTGAAAGTAAGGTGACAATAGATTTAAGATAGAGAGAACGTGACAAAAAAAAAAGTATTAAAAAAAACAAGATTTTGAATAAGGAAAAAAGTGATACAAACTTTATGAAATTTTCATCACACTATTGAATGTTAGTAACCATTTTAAATAAAAGATACACACGATTTTAGAGACATTAAGAGTATTTCCAAGGAGGACAACTTTGACTTAGGCCAAGCTTATCAACCTTTATCAGACTATTCCAAACTAGAACCGAAACTGGCGGTTCTGATTATACTTTTACAGGACCAGAATCGATAGCTTTACCTACAATTCCCTTCTTGGTTTCGGTTCCCAATTCTGGTTCAATTTGGATACGGTCTAATTTGATGCGGTTCTCGATTCAAAATGGAACCCTAGCCATGTAGACATATGGTTATGATTCTAGCCACAATGGTTTTTATAGGTAGGGTTAAAAGTTGAACTAAACTATTCGATACTCAAATCAAGCTCAACCTAGTAAGAGCTTGTTCAAATTGTCGTTAACTAGTCAAGTCTAATTTAAATAACATTTTATGTTTAATAATTTTCAAACTCAATGAACAAACTCATTCTAGATCGGCTCGACAATAAATGAGTCAAGTTTTAGTTAAAATAATCAAACAAATTTGAATACTAGATTGTTCGATTTAATTAGACTCATTTACAACCCTATTTTTCGGCTATAAACTGTCTAACTCGTGCCATGAGTCCATGATTCAATCACTTAGTCATTTAAAGTTCAATAATAGATTTCATTTTACCAGAAGCGCATCTTTACAACTTATCATGCCTTGAGCACAATCACATTGTACTGCAATGAAATTTACATGGTACTTCTAACACACTAGATTTACATATATCCATGGTACTCAAACTCAGACGGACATGCTGGTTAATATGGGTATTATAGTATTTTGTATTCAAACTATCATTCACAAATCTTTATACATATATCTTACCCAATTCCCTTCACTCAAATTTGTTGGAATGAATGACCTAAAACAATGATTTTGTTTAATACATTTCTTATTATGTTTTGTATTTTAATAACTTCTTCTTTATATGTTAAATATAACTGATAAAGTCCTTAGAATACTTACTGATGTGATAGTAGTTACAAGTATTGATAACTATGAGATATCAATCACATTTATAGTAATATTCTTAAATTCTCCTAGTCATAGTACTAATGAGATAGGACATCATTAGTACGGAAAGACTAGTATACAATTAGTCTCTACTTAATGTAAGTAGTGGTTGTTCTCATCAACCATGGTATATAGATACCTAGGTTAATGTGTAGATGATTTGTAAAGTACAAATACATTGGAATGATCCACTTAGAGATCCCATTAGGATATATATCTAGTGCCAATGGTTGTATCTCTTGTGGAAAGTTATGTAAATGATCCTACAACTTGAGATCACCATAGTATCTTGAGTGTGAATCACTATATTTTATACTCATTGAGAGTAACTTAGAGAATAGAGATTGGGTGTAGTATGAAGCACGGAAAGATAATGAGTGATCAAGATAGGATTCACCACTCAGATAGTAGGAGTTGATATCCGGATGGCCACTAGTGGGAAATTAACCCTAAAAGGTCGACTACGTTAGGTTAATTGAAGAATATTTTCAAGTTAACCTAATCTAGGGTTAATTCTAGAAACTAGTAAATTTAATTAGTCATTAGGGAATTGACACTTATTCCTTATTCTCTGACTAATTGGATATCGGTGGTGAAAGGATAATAATTACATGGTAACTTTTCATGGAAAGGTTAGGTCGAAATTCCCTTGACTAATTCCGGGTACTTGGGTGGTCATGATGTGTTGCTAGACATCACTCATGATTTATAATTATGAATTAATTAATTATTGTAATTAATGATAAAATAAAGTTGTTTATTTTATCTAATTCTTTTTGGGAATTATAAGTCATAATTATTGCCAATGCCTTTGGAGCCTATTGGATCACACGCATTAGAGTTTTGATTCTGGATTAAAATTATGTGTCCGAGTGAAGACTTGAAAATAAAGTATAAGATACTTTTGGGATTTAATTACAAAGAAAATAAATTCCAAACCTATTTGAGCAGATAGGAGAAAATAGTTATCCCCTATCTATCAGATAGCTGAAAGATAGAGTTTGTTATTGGATAAATTTTCGTTTGATTTGTAATCAAACAATAAAAACCTATCTTTTCTTTTTCTTTCTATCAATCCTATCTCTATTAGTACGATGAAAAACCTATGACTTTTTTTAAAGAAAAAAGGATTCGTGACAAACATAGAGAGTGGAGAATGAAAAGTATGTGAGACATACATAGAGAGAAAAAATAGACAAGGAAAGGTGAAAAGAAAGGCTAGCAACTTTCATCACTTTCACACAAAAATCGTGGAGACGATCCAGATATCACTCTCGTGTGGATTTCGATAGAGGTAGGACATCTGAACTGCTCAAAGGGTTGTTTGTCTTCTCCAATACCTCAGAGGAACGTCACAAAGATTAAGGTAATCTGTTTTTTTCCCTTTCTTCTTGAACCATACGCAAAACCTAGGGTGATCTTGAGTGGTTTTTTGGGAAAATTTTTTATTTTTTCTGCTGCCTTATGTCCCAAAAACCCATCAAAATTTTCCGCATAGAATAAGTGGAAAGTTGATTGTCAAAAAGAATATGCTTGTTTGAGAAGCAAAACATATAGTTTAGGGTAAAATACACTAAACCCCCTTGTGGTTTGGGTTATTATCATAAAACCTTCTCATTGTTTAAAAACCTACAAAGAACCCCCTCGTGGTTTGGATTAATTTGAATAATGAACGGAAATCGTCCAATTTAACGGAAAGTGAATTACACACGCTTGACAAGCGAGTGTGATAACAATACATCAAGGGTAACATGGTAATTTTATGTTTTCTTTTCTTTTCTCTTTTTTTTCCTTGTTCTTCCTTGTTCTTCCTTTTTCTTCTTTCTCCTGAACTATTTGGAGTAGAAAAACTGAAGCAAAATCAACACCAATCTTTGTTAATCTTACTTTTCTTTTTTCTTCTTTCCTTCTCTATTTCTTTTCCCTCTCTCTCTCACCTACTGGTGCAGCAAACCAGAAAGCAGAGATGGAGGTGTGTGAGCGGTAACTTTCTTCGAGCTGCAAAAAGGAAAAAAAAAAGCAAAAAGATTTTTGACTTTGAAAGACTGAGAAAGAAGTAGCAAGCAGGAAGATTGAGCACCAGAAAATCCTTTGACAAAGAATTAATGGCATCCACTATCTTCATACAGGTTCGGCGCAAGGGATCATTCATCGTGACATCAAATCAACAAACATTTTGCTTGATGAGAGTTATGTTGCTAAGGTTGCAGATTTTGGACTATCATGGTCTGGCCCATGTCTGAATGAGACCTATGTAAGCACGGGTGTAAAAGGAAGTTTTGGCTACCTTGATCCAGAGTATTTTCGCAGGCAGCAGCTTACAAACAAGTCAGATGTTTACTCATTCGGGGTCGTGCTATTTGAGGTTCTCTGTGCTAGGCCTGCCGTGGATCCATTGTTATCCCGGGAGCAAGTAAATTTTGGTGAATGGGCACTGGAATGGCAGAAGAAGGGGCTGCTTGAGCAGATTATAGATCCGCATCTCAAAGGTCAAATAAGACCAGCCTCTTTGAAAAAATTGGGGGAGACAGCGGAGAAATGCTTGGTAGACTACGGGGTAGATAGGCCTACCATGGGGGATGTGTTGAGGAATTTGTCCCTTGGGGTAACACCCAAATAACGCCTGGGTTTGCCAGGTACAAAGCCACAGCACAATTTGTTCTCTTAACTTCCCAATTTCACCAAACCCAGTAGTTTTGCAGAGCTCTCCTGATTGGGGCCCATTAATATTATGCTACTAAAGTGGAGTAGTATATTTTGTTCTTTCATGGAGTTTTTTGAGATGGGATGATAACAGTGATAAATTCCTCCATGAATATGCAAGATTTGAGAGAATTAAGAAAGTAAAATTTGGGTCTTGTCTTGATTTGGATTTTCAGTTGAATGGTGGCTGTGGTAATTGGTGGTTGTTCTACTGTCGTCGAAAGAAAAAGTGGAGATTTGGAGAAGATGATAAGTTTTGAAATTTTCAAATGAGCCACTTGATGTTTCTTTATTCTCAAATGAAGTGAGAAAGTTTTTAAAATCTTATGTAAATCTTGAACTAACTTTTAGTATAGGTTGAAACAAGGTTAATATAGGAATTTCATATTTTCCGTCAAATTAGATGATTTCCGTTTATTGTCCAAATTAGTCCAAACCATGAGGGGGTTCTTTGGGGGTTTTTAAACAATGAGGAGGTTTTATGATAATAATCCAAACTACAAGGGGGTTTAGTGTATTTTACCCTTTAGTTTAGGGTGACTAATGTACATAATGTTTATAGTTTGGACCCTTCAGTAAATTAGTTATTATTTGTCTAAAATTGGTAGTCTTTTAAAATTGGTATAATGTTTAAAATAGATAATCTTCAAAACCCAATATAACTGATTTTAACGTTAGTC
Organism: Coffea arabica; assembly: GCF_036785885.1. NCBI lineage: Eukaryota > Viridiplantae > Streptophyta > Magnoliopsida > Gentianales > Rubiaceae > Coffea > Coffea arabica. The sequence continues at coordinate 47,279,271 of NC_092317.1, forward strand.
TAATGACCACGAGATCTAAGATTCGAGTCTTGAGCCCTCCTATTCCCCCTTTCACCTCATAAGCCCATCAATGAACTTGTCAATGGAACATTATAAGCCCGTCAATATTGCATACACCTGATGTAGATATAATTTATAATTGTATGTTTATGAATGTGCTGCTGTGTTTCTTTTTTGAGTTTGAGTTTTACTGATGGGCTTAAAGTTTCTATGCAGCCTAACAAACAGTGTCAAAAGAAAATGGGCTTTTTTTCTTTTGTTTAGATCCTTCTGTATCATACTGGGATGGCTATAAACACCCTGTGAAAAAAGGAAAAAAGGCATTTTATGAAATACCTTGCAAAAAAAAAAAAAGAAGAAGAAGAAAGCAGCTCCATATTTTTCTAGTTAATCGAAGTCGTACACACTTTTCAGATTTTTACCCTCTAAATCTTGGTAGAAAGCAGCTCCTAGTTTGAACATATTCTAACCTCTCTATGCTTCTTTTGTATATATCGATCAACACTAATTAGTCTAAATCTTGTACGATGATTTCTGGCAAGTAAATTTGTCCAACATATTGTGCAAAATGGGTATTTTGACAAACTAATACACCTTTCTACACCTGTTAAATTAAGTACGGCTTTACATTTTTCTGGTTCATTGAAGATTAATTACAAGCAAATACCATGTTATCAAGATGTGGAGTTATAGGGTAACGATTTGGGAAAAAGGGGGGTGGGGGGGGCGCAACTGGTCCAAAACTTGCATGGCCGGTGGATGCATAGGGCTTGCTTCTGTATAATCTCTTTTGGTTTTCTTTTGTGTACCTGTATTATCATGAGAGCCTTCCAAGACAGCCCCTTTGAGGCTTTGACATGTTATTTACACATCTATCTTTCAGTTATTTTTGCTTTGTTATTTGTTTTTTCGAGATTATCAAGCACGTTTTGTCTTATTGGAATTGGTAGCTGAAATTGGTAGCTATCATCCTTCTGAAATTGATAGTTATCATCACGTTGCCTAAGAATCCTAATATTAGTTACATAGAATTTACATAGTTTGACCTATGTCTATAAGAAAATGCAAGGGAACCAACAAAAGACTTAACAGCTCAAAGAATTAAATAGTTTACTTATGAACTCTCTTGGTTTGGTACTAAAACCAAATATTTATCTTGAATTGAGGCGTAAACCTCCCTAAAACTTCTTTTGAACCAGTGTCTTAGTACATTTAAGGGTAAAATACACTAAACCCCCTTGTGGTTTGGGTTATTGTCATAAAACCTCCTCATTGTTTAAAAACTCCAAAAGAGCCCCCTCATGGTTTGGATTAATTTGGCCAACGGACGGAAATCATCCAATTTGACGAAATAATATAAAATTCCTATGTTAACCTTGTTTTCAAACTATACTAAAAGTTAGTTCGGGTTTTACTTAAGATTTTAAAAACTTTCTTGCTTCATTTAAGAAAAAAGTAAAATTCAGGGGTTAATTCAACAAATTCTAAAAATTTGTTGTCTTCTCCAACCAGAGGATGTTCAGATTTCAGAACCCATCGCCTTTCTTTTTGTTCTTTTTTTTTTCCTTTTTCTGTTTTCCTTTCCCTTCCATTTTCTTCTCCTTTTCTTCCTTTCTTCAGTCCAACAATTGTCACCTTGCCATCACCGCCATCGTCGCCGTCACTATGATTCTCGTGGTCATTACCTTCATCATCATCTTCAGCACCATTAGGTCTCAGATTTCATCTAAATTCAAGAATCTTGAATTGTCTAAGGAAAAAATTAAGGGGCCAAACTAAAATTTCAAAACATTCTTCATCTTCTCCGGCGATAAAGCAGCTTTCATTATTGCTGCCGCCACATCCATCATCGTCTTTGTGGGTTTACAAACAGACTTTATGAGTCAAGGTGAAAATTTTCAAAGTTTCTGTTCTTCCCTGCCTATTATTATCATTTACAGATCTTGCGGCAGCGATAGTAGAAGCAGCGCCGCTAGTAGCTACCACCAGTGGTGGAATTTAACAAAAATTACACCCTCAAATCCAATTTCAGCGTAGATCATGATTATGAATCAGATTTGACCAAAAACAAGCAAAGAGTAACAAACATAGGCATGAACAGTGATAGGCAAAACTATAAATTTCAGTCCAAAAACAAAGCAAAACCAACAAATTACTATATAAAAACAATCCTTTGGACCAGTAAAATGGTTATATGACACCAATTACACACAGAAAGTCAGATATTTGCATGGTTTAAAAGAAAATTTGTGAGGCTGCCTTGATTTATATCTCAAATCCATCTGGATTTCTTACGTATCAATTGGTGACCATGATGGCAATGGTGATGGCATCGAATCTGGTTACCAAAGAATGGGTTAAGGGTAATTACTTAAGAGATTAAAGGTGTTGCTGTAAGGAGATTTCTATTGGAGAAGAAGCCAAAGTTTGACATGAACTTTCTTAAGAATCCCCTGGTGCTGCAACAAAAGATAAATATAAGAAGGAGAAAGAGTGGTCGTGGTTGTGAGGGGGTTGGTGTTTTTGTGCATCTGCTGTCTCTGTTTTGATTGCGGGAGCCGGGAGGAGGAAGGAGATGAAACGAAAGAAAAGGAAAAAGAATAAAAAGCAACCTTCTGATTTTGGGAGAAGGAAAGCAAAAGAAAGTGAAAAAAAGAAAGAAAAGAAGGAGGGTATAATTGGAAGAAAAAATCAGTTTTTATGCAGAAAAATCAACGTGATCAATTTTACTCACGTATTAGGCGAGTGTGACTCACTTTCCGTTAATTTGGATGTTTTTCATCCAAATTCCAGATTAGTCCATAGTGTAAGGAGGTTCAATGTGTGTTTTTAAACAATGAGGAGGTTTTATGACAATAACCCAAACCACAAGGGGGTTTAGTGTATTTTACCCTACATTTAAATTCATTCATTCCCAATCTATTTAAAACCACTACAAGGAGAGATTTTTTTTTTTTTTTTTTACAGAATTCTTGATTGTATCCACCAAGAGGAGAGATTTCTTTGTAAAACTGTCGATATAAAATACAAAGATAACTCAATAATAGTGTGTTATGAATGAAATTTATGTGTACACATAATAAGTTTAGTATATTTTAAATATACTAACAAGTACCCTAGAACACCTAAACTTAAACTCTTGGCAGTTTAACTTTAACCCGTCCATCATTGGCTGTTTAACTCTTTGAACCATAATTCAACATCACCACTCGGTTTTGTGAGTCTCAACTCGACTTTCACTTGCCAGGGACACCGATCAAATTGAGGTAACTCATAAATAAAAAAAAATTGAAAAACAATCAAATTTCTAGGTTAACCTGTTTGGATTCTTCTGTTTTTTAAAAACTAGTTTTTCAAATACTATAAAAATTTTTAAAAAGTAGTCTAAATTTTTTTTAATGTTTAAAAAATAATTTTTCACTTGCCAGAGACTGAGTTTTGTAAGTGAAACTACGATATAATAATGTTAGAAGCAGTGGTCACTGTTAAGGATGAATGAGATGAATGTTTCCACGTACGAGGCAGTCTGCTAATTGCCTACTAATTAATCAATAAAACTCTGCAAACTCGATTTGACATGGCCAATCTCCATATAGGAGTGTCAGAAAATTTATGCAACTTGCGTTACGTGATAGTAATTAAAGACAATGTGTACAACTAATTAAGAAGATTACTCGGAGATGACAAATTAGATGACTATGTTAAACTGCAGCTTCTGTTTTCTAGAGTGTAATTGTGTAATAAAAACAAGAATGGTATATACTTGTTAGTCCTAGAGCTTTGACGTCTTCTAACAACTTGATCTTTCTTTATGAAACCACGGATCGAGCATAACAGTAAAGTTTAGTCTTAGGATCTTTAGTGCTAGGGACAATTTCACAAACCTCCCCTGAGGTTTTTAATAGTTACAAAGTGCTCCCCTCAAGTTTTAAAAATTACACATACCTCCCATACTTTTACTGTTTATATAACAATATAGATCCAACAAATTAGATTTTCTCTCAAAAATCCTAAATTCATCTTTTGTACAAAACTAAGAAAGCAAAATATAGTATGCTTAATCATTTTCTTCCACACTTTGTACAAATCAACAAGTCTAATCCTTAACAACCATCCAAGTATAAGTTCTAAATCCAAATAACTATTCAAAAAATTCCAAATTACATATACAACATTAGTACTTGCCATGTAAAAAAAAAAAAAAAAAAACTCATATAGACACACACCTCCCATTATCTCAACGCTCAAATACCTTTTCAATACAAGATACTCTGATCTAGAACCAGCATTACAACCTTCTTATGGTCTTAAAAATATTAATATTTCGAAAGTAGAGAATAAATTCTATCTCCACAATAAAATCATAAACAAAAATATCCAATCCATTGAAAGAAATCCTTATGTAATTATTGACATTTTATAAAAGTTTTTCATGACAAAAAATAAAATATGACAAATTTCACATCTTTAGTTCTTCTTCCTATTTCAATCATCAATTTCATTTTTTATTTCTCTATCACTGCGAGTCTTTTCATTTCCTTTTAGTTTAATACATAATCTACTGTCTCTCTATTAATTTTGTAATTTCAATTTGCTAATATCCACAAAACTGAAGATAATAAAAAAAAAGGGTATAGCAGTATATTAACTATAAAAGAAAGGAGCGAAAGTAGACAAGATACAAAAAAATAATTTTTTTGGGTTTTGTAAATCTATTGCCTTAAATTTAGAATTGTCTACCAAGTGGAGGGTATTATAGGTATTTTATTATGCCAAGTGAGGTAAGTGTAATTTCTTAAACTTGAGGGGAGCCGAGTGAAATTGTAAGAAACCTCAAGGGAGGTTTTTAAAAGTATCCCTTAGTGTTATGTAAAATCATAAAAGGGAAAAAATTCTTATGACAAGGAAAAAAACAAGAAAAAAAAAGAGTACGTTAAACAAACAAAATTTACATCTAGCTATTTTATTTTTATATTTGAGGTGCCATGGCATAAATCATAATTGGTTTTTTAAAAGATGAATTATATCACATATTTTAACAGAGATTTGGGCTGTTTAACATTGTCATTTAATTTTTAATACATGAAAAAGAGAAAAAATTTCTCATTTAATTTTCTAGCACGGTGATATTTTCGTAATCTCTTTACTAGGAGTGTTTTTCATTCAATTTGTTTCATTAGGTATCTAGTTTTTTTTTATTTTAATTATCCCTTTTCTTCAACAGCAAATGATGAAAGTTTTTCAATACGTCTTTATGTTAGATGGGCAAAAAAAATGTATATAAAAGCTCTTTTTGCGCGTAATTCTTGCATAATTGGGCCAGCAATACTCATATATTCATGTGTTGCAAATTCTGACGACTATTACAAATAGGATTATTAATTAATCACTATCCTACTCATTTGCTAGGCCATGATTATCATGTTACGCCAATCTATCGGAAAGGTACTTGAAAAGGAGAAGCTTATAGCAAAGAAGATAGACGGATGGACTAAAGTTTATATCGCAATGAAGTCCAAAATTTGTTCAAATTAATATATGGAGATTTCAAGCATTATTTTTACCATCATATTCAATTTTGACAAGAAAATCAAGAAAAGATAAGTTTTTGGCTTATATCTGTGTATCTTCGTGGTCTTGAATCTTATTCCTGCCCTCAGTATTTATCAAATCATGAAGATGGAAGGGTAAAGCAATACATTGGAGAAACGGGAGACATAGTTATTTTTGTTTCTTTTTTCTTTTATGGTTATGTTTCTATCACTAGTTCTAATATCTTTTTTCTGTTAATTGTTTTCTAGCAAAAGACAGGTGAAATTTAAGAAATGCGGAGGAAACAGAGGAGCTAGGATTCAAAACTTCTAATTTTTGGAGTTTCAATATTAGCCACTAGACCAAAGCTTCTTCGTTGCTCGTTCTAATATCCTGACACTTGAATTAAGCGACACAAAGACAAGGACAATAATTAATTTCCTTTTATTTGTTGCCTTCACAAATGTTTTTGGCATTTATGATAGACATTCTTTCTAATTTTTTCAGTTGCCCTTCATGTATTATCATTAATTCTGGAATAAATTTCTTTTGTTAAGTTATCTTGTATGTATTACCAATACGACCTTACTAGATATTCATAGTTACAGGAAAAAGATTAATCCTATAATTTGCTCAGACAATCTTCTTTTTTTTGTGGGGGTAAATCAAACTAGTCAACAACTAACCATTTGACTAAACAAATTTCTACCTTAGTACAGGATGCCATGTTCTATCGATCTGTTGCATACGAATTTTTTTACTGTGATGAAAGCTTAAGCTTAATCTATTCAATGGAATAGGAAAAAAATTCTAATCCATTGAAACTAAACCATGGTCTAAAATTTGGAAATATTTTGCTCTTTAATCGATGTAATCACTGAAGAAAGGACAAAATGGTTAGATTCAATTCCTGATTAATGTTGTAGTTATACATCGTAATATAGCATAATATTATTTCTCTTCCATCAAGGCATGGATCGAAGAAAAGATGCTAAACTATGACTACACGTGCTCAGGTTATTAAACACTTTCCTTCAAGTTAAATTTTACGAAAACCTTCACCGGCCAATCTATTTCTTCTAGGCAACCTTGCTTGCCAGTTTATTATGGAATCAATCACAAAAGATGATGGTATATTCCAATTTTTGTTTTTTGTGACAGTCCTATAACTATTAGGTGTTTAAAATAGAACACAAAATATTATAGGAAGTAATAAATCCTGAGACAGGCATATATTGGCTTCTTTTTCTTTTTCTTTTTGGCTATAGCACTATAATCTAGGTAGGGAACTAAGCTTCTAACCTCATACTCAGTATCCTACTTAGTTAAATCTATCCACACTTTATTAACTCATGTATCTTAGATTTTTTTTTTCTTGATGTTAGTTATATATTGGACTAATTATCACCCTATAGAGACCAAAACATGGCACATTGTTCAAGAATGATGAAACTAATTATAGCTGTTAATTATAAGATTCCCCAACGGATTAGAACATAATTAATTATACCTAGGAACAAAAATTCCAACTTATTAAATTACGCTCAGTAAAACGACACAAACAGTTGAAATGGTCCCCCAGAGAAAGTATCTATGTATAATTTTATTTTCTAGGTGACGTGCGCGGGATATACATATACAATTTGCCCATCCATAATCGAGTTTTACATTTATAAATCCTAAATACCCCACACGCAATTTATCGCAAGTATCCAAATCGTGAGCAAGTATAAGGTATTAAGGATCGATCCCACAGGAAAGAGTGACAATTATCGGTGGTTTTCAAACTCCTTATTATCTAGACTACCATAAACATAAAAGTAATGAAAATTAGAACTAGAAAGCTCCTACAGATATAGAATTCCTTACTACTCTTGCAAATAAAATTACCGGTTAAATGAATGCTATTATCTTAGCTAGTTATGGCGTAATTTCCTAATGTATGTGAAACCTGCTCTCGTAGTGAATCCACTATACTTGTAGTTAAACCATACCTACTCTCATGGTTATGAAATTAGCTACAAACTCATTTTTTCTATGAAATTACATGAAACAAGTCACTAAAACCACAAAGGTGCTCCTCTACTCTCGTGAGTGAACTCCCTAGATTTATCACTTCCTTGAACTAGTGTTAAATTTCAATTCTTATTGCAATCTTAACATCTTAAGATTATCACAATTAATGGCCGGTTAATTATGATTAGAAAAGCAAAAGTGATAAATAACTTGTTCAAAATAATATCATCAAATAATCAAGTAAACATCACAAACAAGATATAGAAAGTTCATCCATACTCTAGGCATAAACTTTAACAAAACATGAAAATAAGATCTAAACTTGTATTATAGTTAAACATGAATTCAAATGCAAAAGAGAAAGTGATATGAGAGATGTCACCCTTGTCACATGAGCTCTAACTCTCTATCTTTGCTCTTCAAATTTTCATTCAAATCTAACTACAAATTAATACAAGAAGGAAAAACTACACTAACTATACTAATCTACCCTAACTAATGAACTAAGGAAATTCTAGTGAAAGCTACATTTTTTGTGAGTTTTTCTAGTCTTCCAAAGTTCTGAAAATGTCCTCCAAAGGCTGCTATTTGTAGAGGAATTCAAGGTCAAGAAAAGTTGTTAAAGTTGTCATTTTTTGACACTTGAACTCCTATGATTTGTCTCTCCAACTTTCCACCCTTTTCTTGGTCAGATACAGCCGGAATTGCTAGCTGGAATTGAGTTGAAAAAGTTGTGTGAAAGCAAGGCAAGTTGATGAGCAAGTTGCAGAAATCAAGTGAGAATACGCGACTTCTTCTCGCGTATTGAATAGTTGCGTATTGAGTTCTGCACACTTCAACTGCCATTTTCTCAATGATGGAGGTCGAAATAGCTTTTGTGCAAAACATGAAAGTTGTAGCCCTTTGGGTTAGCTTTCCAATGCCTCAAGAATTATCCAATTTGGATCTCGGGAGAGACGATCAGAATACCATCAAGCTTTTGACAACAAAGTTGCACTTCCATATTTTGACTTTTTAACAATGAAAAAAGCTGAACTGGACTTCGATGTCTTTATATCAAATGTAGATCCAGCTCTTAGTTTCAATATGGTTTAAGAATCACTTCAATCCAATGCATGTAACTCAAGATATAGCCGAAATATCACAAGGTGTCAAAGCAGGAAAACTTTTCTTCTTTTGTTCTTGATTGCATTTCCTCTCTTGCGCTTCATATTCTCTTTTTATCACTTCAAACCATCATCAATCATCCAATTATCATCTCAATTCACTCCATTTGATGATTGAATCATTAAACCTACAAAAACATGAAGTTTTCACCATAAAAATCCATAGAAATGCAATTTTCACACTTTAAACCACAAAATGCATTTTTTCACTAAAATCCTAGTTCATTAGCTAAAAACATGACTAAAACACACTAAAACTAAATAATAAAACACACTTAAAACACGTAAAATATATACTTATCACTAGGAATAGGAATTTCAAAAGTTAATCACTTGAAATTAAGTAATTAACCAAATTCAAGTCAGGTATCAGGTGTAAAAAGTTCATTTTGGTCGGTGTCACCTGCTTAGTTTGGTAGTTGAAATGCTCAATTATTAACCATGTACAAGGGTGGTCACAATTTAGGATTGAACCGGAACTAGATCGGTAGTTTGTTGGATAGGAATTCGAATCGAATTTTAAAAATCAAAACCAAAATCATAATTGTGACAAAAGAATCAGGTTTATGTTCACCAAAAATTTGAATCAGAATTGGAACGGGAACCGAAACCATCAGTATAGGACTGATTCAAACCATCTAAAAAAATACTTACTATTTAAATCTATTTAGTCAGTTTAAAATTCAATACCAGTAGTCAGCACTCAACACCAGCAACTCCAATCCTAACCAACAACCCGTTGTCTCATTCTATTAGTGAACCTAGACCCCATAACTAATCTAAGTTCAAGACCAATCGAATGTAATCAACAATGAAGAATTTTTTTTATATAAAATTTGCATCATTTTCCTTGCACATGATAATACAATAGAGTTCTTATTTTCTTCTACATTTATTGTCATATTTTTTTAAAATCAATTTAATAACTAAAAGAACCAAAACTGTAATTGGAAGAAACTGAAACTATAATCAGAATAAAACTGAAATCGGAGATTCAACAACCGTAACCACAACCGTCTTTATTAGGGGTGGCAATTCGGGTCCAAATCAGGTTGGCGGGTCGGGTTCGGGTCAACCCGCCAGAAAATCTGTTGACCCGAACCCGACCCGCCAACCCGTGACGGGTCAGGTATGCTGACCCGAACCCGAAAATTTCAGGTTGACGGGTTGGCGGGTCGACCCGAAATGACCCGAAACTTAATTTTAATTTATTAATTTATCACTGTAATTTATAATAAAATCAATTTCTCACAAAACTAATTACATAATCAAGTAATAAAAATTTAAATAAGTAATTCCAAACCAAATCTAAAATAAATTAAACACCGTAAAAGTGTTTTATCCCAAACAAAATATAAAATAAATTAAAACAGTATAAAAGTAAAAAATAATATAATATATTATTTGTCCAAATATAATAATTTCAACTTCACACAAATTAAATAAATTCATTTATGATTAAGTAATTAATGCCTTTGAAAAAAAGAATAACTTAGGTTAGTTAGATAAAATTATTTTTATATTTATTAAATTATTTTTAATTCGTAAACGGGTCATATCGGGTCATATCAGGTCACCACGGGTTGACCCGAAATCGACCTGTTTTCTTTTCGGGTTCCTCGGGTCCAACCCGATTCTGACCCGAATTCCCAAAACCTCAATCCAAACCCATTAATTTCGTGTTAGGTTCGTGTCGTGTTTTCAGGTCGTGTCGAAAATTGCCACCCCTAGTCTTTATAAAGGTCGATTCAATTTTCACCTTTTAGAAGAATCGGAACCGTAGATATTAAATAGGAAATGATAGTTTTGAAACCGTGGCCATGTACAAATGATAATGGTGTCCATACCCAAACTAGATTGTAATAGTGATACATTTACAAAGGAATGTTTATTTGAATTTACTAAATTTGTTTGCGTTCAGACCGCATTTATTTGGATATGGGATACCACAATTTACTCGTATAGTAAAGATGTACAAACAAGTTAATTTGGATTTTGAAGTTTTATGAGCTCTATTTGTTTCAGTTGCACGTACGCTATCAATTAATGTGACACATTTGGACTGGCATATTTTGTAGGAGTGAGTCACAAATTGCTAATTTCAATTGTAGAAAATAAGTTTTTGAAAATATTAGTAAAAAAGAAAGTTCTTTCATATGTTTATCTTTATCTTTGTATTTTTAATCTAAAATAGTTTGGGAGATGGGGAAAGTTACCAATTTCGATATCAAGATAGGTCATCAAAACATGTTTTCAACCGTTTATAGTGATTCTTATAAGTCACTTTTCAATAAGAGATTAATCGAAGTGAAACTTAAACCAAAATCTTCTTTATATATGGTGAACTGATTTTACCAACCATACCATACCAACTAGACATATGTCATACGTTAATAGTTTATGATTATATCACCCCACAGCACCAAGCATATGCAAAGAAGATTATTGAGTATCTTTCTTGGAGTCTCAAAAGGACTAATTAATTATCATTGTAAGAGAAACAGCCAGCCCGTTGGATTTTGATGGAAGAAAATGAAGAGAAAAAAAATGGTTCCTCGTGACTTCGAGTTCAGTCCTCGCTGTCTATTGGATCAAAATCATGTGCTCCGAAAGGCACGCTGAGCATTCCTTTTTTTTTTTTCCTGTCATCTATATTCTGCATAAATTGGATTAAAAAAAAGCTACGATTTTTCATTTATATTAGTCTTTTTTGCCGACACACACAGCCATGTAAGAAGACCGGATGAGAAGATGTTCATGACACATTAAAAATTCAACCTGCAACTTTAGGAAATCGGTTAATTTATAGGAGTAGGTTGATTGTAGTAATATTCCTGAACATGTTTCTGAGGTAAATGATGTTTCAAACTAGCACGGCATATTCATATAGGCATTGGGTCTGGGTAAAAAAAGAGCTTTACTTTTCTGGTTATTTGTTTTTTGAAATTTAGCTAGGAAACTAAAGTTAGGGGTGGAAGAAGCTGGAAAGTGCAATTAGAGGCATTTATCAATTGAACTTTAGTTCCAAGAAGAAAGACAGATTTTAGACCATAAACTTTATTATCATATGCAGAAACAATATTTTTTTTCCTCATATTCGTTTTTGGAGAAAAGTATTTTGCATTTTGGATAAATATAATTTAATTTAATTTTAAATTTGGATGAATATAATTTGTATTTTGACCAGATTAGCTGTTTTTCTTTCACAAACAATGGCGAAAATTCCGGTGTATAGTAATGGTTCTATAAATAAGAGCAACTATGCGAAATTCACTCATAGTACAATTTGAACTAGCATTTATTTTGCACATTAGAGCAAGTAGAAATAGGGAACAGTAACAATTGAACACCATAGATTCAGGATGAGATATGGACTTTTGATTCTTTTTTTTTCCGTAAAAAAAAAAAAAGGTTGAGAAGGAGGGGAAAGTTTGATCATTTTAAGGTAAGCCAATAGTGTTTTACGACAGTTTTTATAAATCATTTACTAATTAGAAACTGCTGACAAAGAGACTCGAATTTGAGTTTTTCTTTGGCAAGATAAACTAGTCTTACCATCTAAACCAATCCATAGCATCATCTGACTATATTCGCTAAACTATTCCACTTACGAGCATAAAATCATTAAAACCTTTTAGGTTTTAATTCTGCATAAGAATTACTTATTATAATTTTTAAATGAAATTTCATGTTGAAGGCATCTCAAGCCTTTCGATCATTGGATGCCTCACAAGCACGTGTTCATGAGAAATCATGTCTTTCCAATCATCATGGCAGTTGTACATAGCAAGTATGAATCTGAAAAGTATCAGAGAAGTTGGGAGTCATGAAGAGCTTGAGAATATATATATATATATATATTTACACACACACCATGTTAATTTGCCAACTTAGACTTGATCAGTCTTTGTACGAGTCAGAATTAAAATAGAATGGAAACATTGTTGCATTCGTTAGATTACCAGGTGATGAGCAAGTCATAGGATTCCCTTTGTCTTGGTACTTATATTCTGAACTTAAATTAACAAGAGTTTGATAAACAGCTAGATGAAGCCCATGTATCTTGAATAAGCAACCTTTTTTCGTTTTTGGTTGGTTGGTTTTTTTTTTTTTTTTTTTTTGGTTTGAAGAAAGGGGGTGGGGTGATAAAATACTCAGCATGCTTGGTAAAATTTTTTTCCTTTCTTTCTTATTTCTTTAAGAAAATAAGGATGGCTATCAAATTAAATTTTAAATCTTAGAAATAAAAGTGATAGAATTGCCATTGTTTTGTAAATGCAGCGAGTGGCATTTCAATTTCTATTTGACATGATTTGTTGAAATTAACATCATCATATTTTACAAAGACCAAATAAGAAAAAAGAGTTATCATGTAAACCATGGTCAACGGCATCTAATAATTCTAATAATCAAGCCAAGGGAAAGGGGAAAAAATTAATAATCAATTTTTTGACCATTAAATCATAATTTCTTGTTTTAAACCACAAAAGAGAAAGATTGGCAAATGATCAAATCCACTTGCTGATCTTGTCGTATGGGAATTTAGAAGTAGCAATCCTATAATCTCCTTCAATTTTATCTCGTTGTATTTTTTTTAGTAAATTTTTTTAACCCTTTCCACCGCTCCCCAAACTCTTCATATCTCCAACTGATTGGGATAAAATTCAAATCTTGAACTTGACAACGGAAAAGACATATTTTGTTGTACTCTTAAGTGAATTAGGCAAAAACTTTCATGTATATGTTTTTTTTTACTTTAAAAAGTAATTATTTATCGACTAAAGAATCCTTCATTAACCAACTTAATTTCTTTTCAGTGAAACAAACTCTCACAACTTTAATTTCTAATAATAATTACTAAAACTGACCTATCCTCCAAAATTTTATTTAAATGGCCAAGTAACCACTGGAGTTAATGCAACACAGTAGTGGACAAAATCAGCATTTAAAGTTAAAAAAATCTGTCAAAGAAGATGACCTATAGCTGTGTGGCTACAATCTACGACTGATGAAGATAAGGTATCGATATTGATATCTATAAGAATTTTCTGTTCCACCATAACCGCTGGAGAGTGACCTCAAATCCAGCAATAAAAAAACTATTCCTTTATGGTGAAAAAGGGGAAAAGATCTTCATGAGTTGCTCAAAAAGAGGCAGGCATTGTAACTCTTTGTCCTATGAGTTATGACTTGTGAGTTGTGGCCTTTACGTGTCAGTTCTATGTGCCTTTCTAATTTCTATTTGAGGAAACAACCAGGTTGTGGAAATTAATCATATGGAGATTAATTTGACTAGTCAACTTTCTTGAGATTCTTGATCATGATTTCATCTGATTCAGGGCTGAAAACAACTGGGGATTTGATATTTTTGAAGGGTCGATGGTGATTTTAATCTTAGTTAATGGTGTAATCAAAGGGTTCTGTTTTATAATGTAGAAAATGGAGATTGTTGTAATAAAATAGCATGATATTCCGTGTATAGTTCTGACATGCACAGCTTTACTTGCTGGCTTAACAACAAGAAGCTACTAGCTCTCCTTTGTTTGTCTGTGGTATGTGTGTGTGAGAGAATGTTTGTGGTGTGTGAGAGTGTGTGCGTGACCGTTCATTTTGACACCGTCCAAACCCTAGTGGTGAGAACACAGAGAAGGACAAAAATTTAAGCATGCCCCTCAAGAAACTTGAATATTTTTCTCCAACTCCCCTATAGGGAAAGGAAAAAAGTTCTTGATAACAAACCAATTAATCTAACGGATATTCCAATAGTAGTGTTTGGATTGTAAGTTATTACACTTTATGTACACACACTGATTTGCTTGTATCATCAACATATTTTTCAATCACCTTTTTATCTCACATACATCATATCAAAAAATTTCTACAGTACTTTTTTCACAAAATTAACTCAAATAATTTACAATCCAAACATTTGGTATAGGTTTGTGCGTTATTGTTGAATCAAATGTGTGCAAAGTTTTAGTGTGAATTGACTAAATTTAGGTCGACAGTAATTAATATATTTGATTGATTACATGTAAAAATATCAAGCTACTCTGCATTTAAGGTGGCTCGACTTGAAAACTACTTGAAAATTACACAAGTGAAGCTTGAATTGGTTCGGAACCTATATCAAACTCATATAGTACACTAAACAAGTGAAACTACTTGAATTCGTTGAGAATCCAAATCAAGCTTGAACATTTTACTATTTGACACTACTCGAATTTTTTTACACATTTAACCACCGTCTTCCTCAGGAAAACGGCCCTATTTAAAGACAAGTTCAGCCCACAGTTTTCTTCCATTCACCATCACTCTACTTAGCTCTAGCTGTGTGTTCTTGTAAAGCACTAGCACACTCCCTCTCCATCCCTCCCTCTTGTACTTGTATATTGGAATACTCCACCTTTGAGCTTATCCTTAACACTATAATTCTGTCTTTTTCAATCCAGATTGCTACAATACTATATAGCATCCCAAATTCTTCGAGCATCATTACCATAAAAGATGTCAAGCCGAAGGTCGAGGTCAAGGCATTCAGCAGCTTCAAGGATCACTGATGATCAAATCATTGATCTTGTATCTAAGTTGCAGCAGCTTCTTCCTGAGCTTCGCAATAGATGCCCAGATAAGGTAACTGTTCTTGCCCCATTTCTTTTCTGAGCCTATCTCCATAATTTTCCATTTTTGTTTGGCTTGGATGCTAGTAACGCAAAAGATAACAAATTGATGAAGAATAATATTTCTTTAAAGCACACTTGAGCTTAGTATAGACAAGCTTATGATGTTATTCGAAAGATTTCTTCCCGAATTAAGAAATGATTCCATATGGAACATGATTATGGTGTCCATCCAATATTTCAAGGCTTTCTTTCTTTCTTTTTTTTTTTGATTATAAAAGTGAGGTCATATTTACTCTTTCTGGATCTCATGTTTGTAAAATGAGGTATCCGGCTAAAGAAACCGACCGATTCTTGCAGGTTTCAGCAGCCAGGGTCTTGCAGGAGACATGCAACTACATCAGAAGCTTGCACAGAGAAGTTGATGACTTGAGTGAGAGGCTGTCTGAATTGCTTGCAAATTCAGACACCAGCCAAGCAGCCCTAATTAGAAGCTTACTTAGTCAGCAGTCTTAATCAATCCAACTGCTGCTTCCTTAATTATGTTGTACTTTCAGCTTCTTTCCAGGTTTTTGTCACTAGCATTTGACTAGCTAGATGAGTTCATCTGGAATGATCAAACAACTCCTATGGAGAGCTAGTTTAGATGTATGTAATAAAGGAGTTTTAGCATTTAGAAATGCTCCCAATTTCCTTATGTATCAAGTTAAGCATTCAGTCGCACATCCTTTAAGTTGGTGATATATTGCTTCTGGTACATCTTTGGGACTGAATTTTACTTTCTTATGCTTGAAATTATTAGCTTTAAAGTTGGACCTAATTCTTAGAAAATTGTAGTGGTATTGCAAAATCTGCACTAGGTTATTTCGTGCAAGAACACTGAAAGAAATTTTTTGTGCTCGCATTCAGTCAAGCTGAAGCCAAATAATATTACGAATTTGATCAAGCCGAACAACTTATGAATAACTATAAAATGTAAGCTTAACTTATGTACAGAAACTTCAATGAAATCATTTACATTAGTTTTCCAGAATGATCCAGAAGGCTATTAAAAAAAATGTTGAAGGAATTAAGTTCTAACCAGACCAACAATGAAAAAAAAAAAAAGATATAAAGCCAGAGTAAGAGATTAAAGCTAGTAATTGTGGATATTCCTCATAAATTGACAAAATGCTTTAGGCCTATTTTTCATGCCTATTTTTGAGGCGTCATCCTTTTGCCAATCCATGCACTGATAGTTCTTTAGAACCCAAATGGTAAAATTCATATTTACTCGATATGTTCAAGAATCTCAGCTGAGTAGCTGTTACACAAACTACTGAGACTATATTTTAAACACATGGAAGTAAAAAGGATAGCCAGCTGTATGAGTTGTGACATTGTAACCTTGACTTAGTAATTTCTTGAACGGATTATTTTTTTTAATATACTTAGTTATAATTAGAGCCGTTAATCAAACCGAGTATTTGGTTGTCGAGTTCGACTCGAGCTCAACTCGAGCCAAGCTCGAACTCGCTTGACTAGACTGACGAATTTTGAAATGTGTTCGGACTCGACTCGCCAAATGGACATGTGGCTCGAGCTTGAGCTTGAGCTCGACTCGTTTATCACAAACGAGTCGAGCTTGCACGAGCTCAAGCTCGAGCTCATGTAAATTAACCCTAATAAAAACTTATAATTTTCAATTTTTATACTTTTGAATTGTGAAATGACATATATAACCTTCCTTATAAGAGCCTAATCGAGCTACTCAAATAACAAACGAGTCGAGCTTTCTCGGCTTGTTAATTAAACGAGCATATCTTCAGCTCGAACTCGATTCGTTTACCACAAGTAACGAGCCGAGCTCGAGCCTTATCGAGTCGAGCTCAATCGAGCTACTCGTTTCATTTAACAGCTCTAGATATAAATAGATTTTTCTGAATTAACATCTGTCGGTGCATGACATATTCACATAGTTTTTTTTTTAAAGGACATATTCACATAGTTTACCTACCTAATCTTTTAGATTTTATTACCTGATTAAGTCATGAAAAGATGTGAGAAAATTAAGTCAAAACCGGCAACATAAATCGGCACATGGAAGTAAAAAAGGATAGCCAGCAGTGTGAGCTGTGGTGTAGTCCCCGACAATGTAACCTTGACTTATTATTTTTTTATATACTTAGATATAATTTTTTTTTTTGAATTAACGTCTGTCAATGCATGACATATTCACATAGTTTACCTACCTAAACTTTTAGATTTTTTTACCTGATTAAGTCATGGAAAGACGTGAGAAAATTAAGTCAAAACCGACAACATAAATCGGCTTAGTTGGTAAAAACAGGCGATTTCCTTATAAAAGATCATATGTTTGAATCTCTGAACCATGATAGTGATCAAAGCTGAATCTATTCAAATTTTTTTTTTTTTACCAAAAGAAAAAAGTCAAAACCAAGAATAACAGCAAGCGCCAACTTTCTTTCCGGAAGAACCTACCATGTCGTCGATATTCTGGATTTTTATATGCTATGTCTCTAGAACGCTGTACAAATCTAGTGATGGGATAGATATTAACTACTAAAATTTTTAATATGTAAATGATGAGAATCAAGGTCAATTATTATTTTGCACGAACATTATCTTTTTCCTTCCATGTAATAATGTGCACATAAAATTATGCATTTTATACACTGGTGCTAGCTTCATATGTGCCTAATTTTGGGGAAAACAACAATCATGAGCATCAACATCTGCTGCTCCCAAGAGAAATATAAGGGGAACAATAATTACAAAACTACAAAGTAGAAAAACAGCAAGAAGAATTCAATATGTCTCTCATTTTTTCGACCTACAACTGCATCATCTTCTTGTTGACTTGAAAATTTTATGCTTCATTTCATTATGTATACTTCATCCTTTGCAGGGTTTCTGGGTCTACTTGTCTAGGCCATGCAGCCACATTAATTATCATGTTTTTCTTGATTTGTTTTTCTAAAGTTCACTAAATACGAGATTGATGTGGCTACCGAACTGTTAGATTTGTGACGACCCTTTCTTACGCAGGTCTTATATTTTCGATAGTTAAGGCTCGATTCTATAACCTTCCACTAGCCGCAGTTGGTGATTGAATCATGTTCTGGAGCAACAGGTGAATTTACAAGTAAAAATAGTGGGAAAAACCCTTTATAAGAAAGAGTTATGTTGAACAGTTACCACATTTCTGCTTGATATTGTTATGGCCAATCGCAGTTATGTGCCCATTAGGTAATTTTTGGATATCCCAATGAGTTCTTGAAGTATCATGAGTTAGGAGTAAAAAAGGCTTTGAATGATGGTTTCAAATTTGTAGGCAGTATATAACATACGGCTAAAAATACTATGTAAACCTAATTATATAGACTATGTGCTTCAAGTAATTGTGCGTATTCCATTATTGTTGTATCTTCTTAAAAAGCACAAAAATTTAAAGCACGTTGGTCTACAAAGCTGTCTATTCATGTATTTTTGTAGCAATTGTTGTGCATTGCCGCCCAGTATAATATTATTGGTCATACCAAGTTTTTTTTTCCTGTGTTTGAGTTTCACTCGACTTGAATGGTTGCACCAAATTATGCGTGCAATATATTGTTATTGGCTGCTATAATAATAATAATAATAATAATAATAATAATAATAATAATAATAATAATAAGATACTGTTCGTTTGGAAGAAAAGTGAAGGAAAATAACTTTCATGTTCATTTGCCAAGAAAAGGGAAGAAAAGTGAAGGAAAATAACTTTCATGCAAGTTTTGAACTTTTGTTTGTTAGGAAACTTATGGGACCCGCCACATAAAATTTTCCTGCAAAATTTTTACTGCTGAAATTGAAAGGAAAATGACTAGCGGAAAAGTTTGACTAATTAGATATCTTTTGCAACTCCTTTCTTTCAGAATACTCCATCAATAGGAAAAACTCCTTTCTTATATGAACACCCTCTATGTAGAGAAACCAGGAAAATACTCTACCAACTCCCGAAGAGAAAATCTTAACTTGGGGCGCACCCAAAGGAACAAGGTATAAAATCCAAACAACACAACCACTGCCAGAAATACGATTTAACTATTTAACTAATAAAAGACTCCTAAACCTTCTAATCAGAATAGAATATGAAATAATAAAGTAACCGTTAAAGCTACATTTTTGTTCTTGAGCAGATCAATGGATAGAGACGATGAGTTCGTGAACCCCGGGCTCTTCATTCCGTATCATGAATGGTCCATAAAATCTCCTCAAATTAAAGAACTCTTTTGACCACTCAACAGTGTCAAAATTGGGACTGGTTATCTTGCCCAATAAAAGTTGGTTAAGATTGGACCAGAAGGTCCAGGACAGTAAATCTTCTCTGAATAGTTCGTCATATTCATAGCACCTGTAATTTGTCCAAAGAAAAAAAATGGTATGATAGACTTTTAATGCCTGAAAGTATTGCTTGATTTGTTATTTGGTCTTCCATATAATTGACCACAAATCTCTAGCCATCAATATTACCAATTGACTACTTTCCCCTGCTATCCCTAATTGGTTAAATCTAAGGAGTCGTTTGGTGAAAATTCATCAATTACAATCACTGTGATTTTAATTCACTAGTTAATAGCAATGGACTGTTGTTATGGTTCAGGTATGATTTTTTTTTCCCTTTTCCTCACTCTTTTTCTTCTATTTTTTCACCACTCTCTGTTTCTTCTAGTACTTTTTATTTTTTATTTTTAATTAACATATGAGATACATGGATAACTAAATATTACTGAAAAATAGTTAATAACAAAACCTATAGAGTGGACTCAATATATATTAACTCACTCCGATTGACCTTAACCAAACTATAAGCATCACAATCATTAACTTTCAAACTAATTCCTCAGTATGAAATCCACTTACCAGACACCGCCTAAGTTTATGCTGTTTAAATTGCTATATATAATTAGTTCTATAGTAATTATGGATCTTATAGAGGAATTTTTTAAGTTGATGTGGTCAATCAGTAAACTACAATTTTAAGTGCTTGTATTAAGACCCTGTTTGATAACTCAATTCAGCACTTAAATTTAATGGATTTAGATTTTAACATATTCAGGCCTTTTGATAACTAAAAATTGAAATCTGAATTAATTAAGTGGCACTGAATTTTCTAGGTAAAAATTATTCCCAAAATTAAGTAATAAACTATTCACTTGTCACTAAATGTAATATGCACTTAAATATATTATATTTAATATTTAACAATCCAATAACTTAATAGATTCAAACTTCAGATTTCAGATTTCAAGTTTCAGTTTTCAGTTTTATCAAACGCACCCTTATAACTAGAGGTGTCAAAATGGGTGAGTTGGGCGGGTTTGGATTGGGTAAAATGGGAAATGGGTATAAGTGAGTCAATCCATTTATACCCATTTAATTAGATAGGTATAAATGGGTAAGTCAAAAAATGAATTGGATAACCCAATTACCGATTTATAACCCATTTATTTTAACTTTTTGTAAAGGGAAAATCGTTCAAAACGTCCATCACATTTTGTAAAATGACTTTTTTCGTTCCTCACTTTTAAAAGTGTACTTTTACGTCCCTTACAAATTCACATTAGTCAAATTTGGTCTCTATTTAGGTTTCCGACTAGTTTTTTGTCGGAATCCACCACGTACCTTGCACATGATCATTTTTTAAGGGCAAAATTGTTAAATCAAAATTTACATTATCCGATCCATAGTCCCTTACATTTTACAAAATGAATTTTTTTGTCCCTCACATTTCACCAAAATAAATTGTTTTGTTCTTCACATTTCACAAAATAATTTTTTTGCATCCCTCATATTTTATAAAATAAATTTTTTCATCCCTCATTGATCATGTGTATGAATAATTTTTTTTAAACTCATGTATATATCTATTTGATCTTACCTAAATAATACGAATAGCATGTAATATATCTCTATTTGATTTTGCTTGAACGTACTGTTCAGGTGAAATTAAAATAGATATATACAGTGATTTAAAAAAAATTTAGTTTTTCACTCATGTTCATTTCCTTTTACTTGAAAATTGAAAACAAAAAAACATTTAATCCTAAAAATTATCAAGTATTTATATCGAATTAAATTTGGACAGAAAAAAGAAACAAAAGAAAAGTATAACAAAAAGAAATAAGTGATTGACACACATTCAAATTTTAAGATAATCACAAGGCAAGAAATTCAACTGTTGGTCTTAAAGGTGGTGCGTAAAAATTTCAGATTTAAATTGCAATTTGTTAGCATGACTATAGAATTCGACTTAGAACCGATCTAGATGGTCTTTTTACCCAACTTAATAAATGAATTATTATCAAAATAGAAAAGACTACAAATATTGAATAGATTCACATGGTGAAATCAAATATATATATATATGAATTTAAAATAAAATTGTTAAATTTAAACCCATGTATATATCTATTAAATAGCATATGTACAACTACAATTAGTCTATTTAGGTAAAATCTAATAGAGATATATTACATGCTATTCGTACTATTCAGGTGAGATCAAATAGATATATACATGAATTTTAAAAAAAATATTTTTACACATGGTCAATGAGGGAGGAAAAAATTCATTTTGTGAAATGTGAGGGATGAAAATTTTATTTTGTGAAATGTAAATGATGAAACAAATCATTTTATGAAATGTAAGGGATTATAGATGGATTATGTAAATTTTGATTTGACAATTTTGCCCCTAAAAATGATCACATGCAAGGCATGTGATAAATTCTGATCAAAAACTAGTCGAAAACATAGGTAAGAACCAAATTTGACCAATATGAATTTATAAGGGACGTAAGAGTACACTTTTAAAACTGAGGGACAAAAAAAGTTATTTTATAAAATATGAGGGACGTTTTGAACGATTTTTCCTTTTGTAAACTCATTTAAATTCATTTTTGCAAACTAAGTTATCAATTTATATCGCTCTTTGTACCCCTTATTAGTTTTAAATATTTATTTATAATGCTCAATAAGCCTAATTACAAATTTTTTTCCATTTATACTCTATGTCGCAAAATTACATATTATTTAATAATTGAATAATAAGAATATCAAATTTTGAACTAAGTACAATAAAAGTTAATATAAAAACTTAATCCAAAAATTTTGAACCCCTAATATTTTTTTCATATATAAATTTAAAATTTCATTTTAGAAAGATAAGAAAAGAGGCTAAAACTTATCATAAATTGGTAATGCTAAAAATTGAGTAAGTTAACAAACTAAGAGAAAATAAAATAGTAAGATAAAACCAACAAATAATAATAATAATAATAAAACAAAAGTAGTTAACATCATGACAAAATGAAAAATCTGAAAAAAAAAATGGGTGGGAGGAAGAGAATTCTAAATGGATTGGGTATTATTAGGTAACCCATTTATATCCATATACAAAAATTTAAGATATCCATACCCATCTATTCATGAGCGGATATGGATAAATTTAGTTAAGTGGATTAGTTTGCCACCTATACTTATAACTTAAGTGTGTCAAAGTTATACTTTCAAGAAGATGCAATGCAGTTACTATGATGTACTGGTAGAGTAACAAGTCTAAACTCTCAACATATTTCCAAAATAGTAAAATGTGGAAAGAAAAGCAACCGTTTTCCGTTAGCTACATATACAGCTACATCTTTGACTAGGAAGTAAACCCTTTTTCCTTAATTCGATTTCTGCCAAGGAAATATTCTCATCCTACGTAAACACAAAGTGGGAAAACTTGATTTATCTATGCCGCAATGTTCGTTCAAGGTAGCTTCAATTCGTTGACTAGATTCAAGTATGCCTTTCTAGCAAAGCGATAATTTTCTTGCCAGAGCAATTTTTATCCAAATACCAATATTACCCTCAATTGGTCAATCTCATATATTCCAATTAATTTTGATGGAACTTATTATCCACTAATTACCTTTTATCTTCCTCTATCTCATTAAACCAATGATTTTTTTAGCTCTCTCTCTCACTTCCCCTCCTAATACTCCTTCCCATCTCTTTGCATCTTTTTTATTTTACAATTTCTTTTCATTTTTTTGAGACCTTTGCAGTATGTGATTCAAAAAATTTTTTTTGCAACCAGTACATTATTATAGATTTTTATCAATTTGTTTCCATCTCCTTCCAGGTCCTAAGTGCTTTTTATTATAAGTGCTTTACCTGTTCTTGGGCGGTTTCATCATTTTTAGTTGAACCTTAAACCTTCATGGTGCAATGGCTACTTTAGTGAACAAAATCATATTTGTTGGCAAGAGAAAAGGGGGTATTAAGCCATATCAAATCCTCCATACCAAGAGTTTTTTTTTTTTTTTGCATATTATAAAATCAGAACCTCGATGTCTAATTTTTTTTAATTCTTATGTTTTATTAAAAACTCTGGGAAAACTGTGTGATTAATATTGTGATGTCATTGGAACTCAATCCTATGGTATACCTCACAGGGTTATTTCTTTGAATTTTCTTGTTCATTGTGCCCATGTACAGTTAATCTCCTTACGCACTTTACAATCGTTTCCCCTTTTTACTGTATTATATAAATCTTGACTTCAACATATGTCCATATTTTCTAATAACTAGATTAAAGTAATTTAAAATTGCATTACTTTCTATATCCGAAGGAAAAGTGTGTCTACAATTTTTTGATTATTTTCACTTTAGATTGTTAGTTATTTGTGTTAAATCATGCTGTATTTGTGAAAAATAACTTTTAAGTACAACTTTGAAAAGAAAAAATAAGAGCACTTTAAAGAAAAAAATTACAAAATAAGAAAAAATTATGGTAAAAAACTCAAAACCAAATTAGTGAGTTATGGAAATAATAAGTAAACAAATTAAAGAAGAAGAAGGAGAAGGCAAACCAGTCAATTAATTAGAAAGAGAAGAAGAATCAATTAGTTAGAGAGAAGAATATCGTCAAATAGTGGTGAGGTCGAGCAGTGCTTCACACTTTCTAAGGGGAGTATACAATTCAAGCATTGTTACCGACAAGCCAATAAGGTGGCAGATATTCTGGCCAATGTCGGGTGTACCCTATCTGAGTCAATCTGTCTCTATGAACATCTAAGTAGCCTGCCAGGGATAGCCAGGGGCGAATATCGTTTGGATAAATTGGCTTACCCATCTATTCGAAGACGTCGCATTAAGTAAGTTTCTTATATTGGGCTTGTATGGATGAGGTCAGGTTTATGCCCCCCTCAGGAACTGATTTAAAGTAATAAAATTGGGACTGGCATCCCAACCCCAGCTCTGGGGGTTGCAAAAAAAAAAAAAAAGGAGAGAAGAAAGAGAATACTTAGTGGATAATGAGCCCCAACGAAATTAATGAGAATATATGAAGTTGACCAATTAAGGGTAATATTTTGATATTTGGATAAAAATTACTCTGATAAGAAGATTATTGCTTTGGCAGTATGGCCAGCTATGCCTTTCTAATAAAGAGGTTCCTTGCACACATAAAAATTGTTGAAATCTATATGTAAGGTTCTTCAAGCAATGCATTTAAAAGGAATTGATACCAAATATATTGTGAAATTCATTTCCAAATATAGGACATTCAATTAATCTGAATTTGTCAATGTGAGAAACGGATCCTTATCGCTAGTTACTTCCATTTGGAATCGTTGGTCAAACAAAGTGTAATAATTGTTAATATGTATATATATATATAGTAGATTAAGTGAAATTTAATCCAAACGTGTTAATGGATATTCATTTGAAAGTCTCTTCTACTAAAACCGAGTGTCTTGCGCACATAACAGTTGTTGAAATCTTTATATAAGATTCTTCAAGCAATGCATTTAAGAGGAATTGATTTCAAATATATATTTGTGAAATTCATTTCCAAGTATAGGATATTCAATTAATGTGGATTTGTTATTGTGAACCCATTTGGTATCATTGGTCAAACGTTTTATCCCTACTTATTTGTAGGGTGTTCAGTTGAACTCCTTTCTTGAATTCATCTTAATCAGGAGATGCCAAACCTTACTTGATACTTCACTTTACTCCAAGAATTACTTTGAACCTTGATTAAGTCTTTCGATGTAATTAACATTCCGAGGAACAAACTTGGAATAGCAAAGGAAACTGCTATCAATAATCAATTTTTTTTTTCACATAGGAAAGTAGGAAAAAAGAAAGTGACTTTTTAAGAGGGAGCTAACAACACGAAGTCAACATATCTTTAGCAAAGCCATGAATAGCAACCTATAAAAGTACGATGTGTCTGACGGGTGCCCGTAAGACACTCATTGAAATATATTTTAAGCGTTATATTTTTGAAAATATAAGATTAATTAGAGAAAGTAAATAAATATAAGAGAGGGTGTGCAAGATTAAATAGAAAAAATATATAAATGAAAAAGATGATAATAATTGCTTGTTTATATATATATATATATATATATATGGTAAGTTAAGTAATTATTAGGCTAGAACACCGGTTAGAAAAACCCAGAAAATTATACCGCAAAAAAAATGTGGACTTGGAACAAATGTTTTAGATATTGAAATGAAGATTATTTTTAAGATAACGTTGATATATTTTAAGCTTGTATAATTAGAATACCTGGTGATGTCTTAGAATCACGTTTAACGGCATTGTATGAAATTAATTTTTTGAAGTGATGTAAAATTATATTAAAAAAATTTCACAGGGTTGTCTTACATAGATAATATTTTACCATAATTAAAAATAAACTTCTATAAATGGATTTGTAGTGCTATATTTAAATAAAACTCATAAAAATGTGGCACCAAATTAATTACATTTCTTTAGGATACCACATCACAATATGATGATACCGACGCGTCTTTAGTTGGACCAGTGGTAAAAAGCTCGACTAATCTGTATTATGAGGTAAACTGGTCAATTACTCTTGCGTCCTTTTGATATAAAAAAAAAAAATATTTTTCAAAAATTGTAGATAATTCAGTTGCAAAAAAAAAAAAAAAAAGTACTTAGCCCATTTTTGAAATTGATTTTCTCTATGTGAATTACATTAAAAATTTGCACATAAATGTATAACAATATTGATGAAGATGTACATTACTTTCCTCCAAAAAAAAAAAAAATTTCGTAGAATATGGAGCAAAGTCTTGGAGCTTAAATATACTCGAGCCCACATAGCAAAAAGAGTGGAACCAAACCAATGATTATGTGCCTATTAGCTAATTATAATGAGAATTAGCCAATTATTAGTACAAGGAAAATATGAAGATGATAAACACCGAACTCTCGACTACTAATTTTTTAAATTTATAATTATTCTATAATAATTATCCCATATTCTATAATAATTATCCCATCTTTTTATCGCTATCTATTTTTTCAGTATTTCCACCTCTGAAGATACATTTCCTGATTTTTAAAAATTTCAAAGGATATAAATAACGTTGAAAGGAGTTTTGTATACAGCTCTAAATTCAACAACAAATTCAGCTATAATCTAAAAATGTCTTTGGACAAATATACCCTCCAATTCGCAAACTCCATGGCTCACATCTCCCCTTCGGAAAAAGGGTATAACAGTCCAAGAATTCCAAAAGATACCCAAAATTCGCCAAGTATTTCCAGCATACATCCA
Source organism: Coffea arabica (assembly GCF_036785885.1). NCBI lineage: Eukaryota > Viridiplantae > Streptophyta > Magnoliopsida > Gentianales > Rubiaceae > Coffea > Coffea arabica. The sequence goes on from NC_092317.1 coordinate 47,306,234, forward strand.
CCTATGGAGGGGCAAAATGGTAATCACAACCTGACGGCATCGACAGAACACGTCTCACGACAGTTATGGCTATGTTGTTATATTCTTCTTAACGTAGCCTATAAATTCTCTGCCACCATTTCTCAGATTTTGCCTAGTCTCTTCTTCATCATCTTCTTCATCTTCTATATTCTTATCCTATAATTTTACACTGAAAAGATGAAGAAAAGCAGCAATGGCCAAAATCAAGAAATTGATGCATTTTTATCTGTATCAATTTTGTAAGAGTATTTGACAACATGGGCAACTGCTTTGTTAGGCCAAAACTTAAGAAAGTTGAACATGTTATGAATCCTTACGCTTCTAATTCCAAACTTATGCAACCTCCTAACAACGTTGTCCTTCCCCCTAGAGGATTCTCTGCCCCAGGTAACTTATTTTATTTGAATTCATTTTTTGTTTCTAAATTTTTCCTAATGATTGCATGCATGCAATTACTGGCGTTATTTTGTATCAATTCCTACCTGAGAATTTGGGTTCTTATTTATGGATTGAAAGTTGAAAATAGGTGTCTTTTCATCGATCAACCCTTAAAATTTTCATTGTATGGCTAGTGTTTACATCGTTTTCCCCGTATGGAAATTCATCTGAATTCTAAAGTTGGAGCTGTTCGTTGGGAGAAAGTGCTAAATGGAGCAATTTCTTGGGTTTTTGGTAGTATTTCTTTGGTTGGGCCATGTTGAAGAAGGCTTTACTCAGTATGCTTTTGCACGCCACAAACAATGTAGCATTGGTTTTTATGTCTCTGTGTACCATGATTGATGATCAAGTTGTTAAAGCTTACTTTTGGAATTTTCTTGCTATTGATCTATATTCGTAAATTGATTCCTTTCTTTCAAGCTTTTTTTTTTTTTTTTGTGTGAGATGTTTATTTCAAGGAATCAATTCAACTTCTATTGAATGACTTTAAATAGGACTGTTTTTTCAAAACACTTCCAAGCAAGAGTTGTTTAGAATTCTCAATGCAGAGTGAAGGAGTTTGATTTCTTCTATAAAGAGTATAATTAGGCAATTATATGCCTCGAATAGTACACATAAGATTGATACATTCTGGTAAAAATGGAGTTTTCTGCAGTTGTTTGAGATGACTTCTTGTTAGATTGTGATATAAATTTGGAGTATGTTTCAAAATTAACGCAAACGTCCTTAATTAGCAGCATTAATTTGAAAGGATTACCAGGAAGACCACCTCTTTGGTGTGCCAATATGGTTTTGCTAGGACGATCTAAGGTTTATGAAGAGGTTAAGGCATCATCATAAAACACCTTTAGGGACCAGTATCATGATGAAAAACTTTGAGATTTTTGCAATTTACCCTTCTTAAAGACACCATCGGTTTGAACCTTGATGAACGCTGTCTTCATTTTCTTCGTTTCATAGTCAAGGAGTACAAGTGAATTCCTAGCAGTTATCAACTCTTCAATGAAATTGGTAAACTTAAACTATCAGATTCTAATTAGTCAAACAAGATCTTGAGGCAAAGAGTTACTAAATAGATTCAAAGTGAATTCTAAAAGATACTTTCATCTCGATGCCAGTTTAGCTGAGCGGCTTGGATGAAAATTGTTGTCTTATAAGTGCCATTTCATAGATTTCAGTTCTTACTTATGTAGCCACAAGCAAGGAGAAATAAACCATAACAGAAAACTAGGTAAATAACTTTAGCTATCTAGTACACCTCCCACCAATGTACGAAGAAGTGGTGGAAAGATTGGTATTGGGGGAAAAATAGTTTATTCATGGAACTACTACATTGCCCTTGACGACAACTAAAGTTATGCATTTCTTCCTTTTCCTCTTTTTCCTCAAAAACTTGTTGTAATGTGTATGCAATTGTATTTTGCGAAGTTCAAGAAGAATTATGAGTAAATGTTTCACACTTTGAGTAGCATTTTATGGACTGAATCTTCAAATTGCTTATGCTTCCTTCCCTCTTTTGGCATATGCTACAGATTAATTTTTAAGAACTTTGTCCTGATACGGATCTTATAGATCGTATACCATATAATAATGAAGAATCAAGCCAAAGAATTGCTCAGTTAGAAATTTTGGGATCAACCATTGGACCATGGAGTCGATCTTTACCATGTTTACATAGTAATCTTATCTCTTCTGCTTAATTATCATCTTTACCCTTTTTTTTTGTCTTTTCTTGCTTCAGGTATTGCATTTCCTGACCAACGTAGTCATCCTTTACCTATGCCAACTCCAGCAGCGCAAACTTCAACAGATAAGAAGAGAAGTGGAGTTTTACCAAATCCGCCAACTCTAGCACCTCAAACTTCAACAGAGAAGAAGAGAAGTGTAGTTTTACCAAATCTGCCAACTGAGAGTCAAATTTTGGCATCTCCCGGTCTAAAATCATTTTTGTATACTGAACTTTGTAAGGCCACTCAAGACTTCTGTCCCGAAAATCTCGTGGGTGAAGGTGGCTTCGGTTGTGTTTACAAAGGATGGCTCGCAGAAGATACCCTTAATGCTGCAACACCTGGTTTAGGCATGGCTGTTGCAGTAAAGAAGCTTACACCCCAGGGGTTTCAAGGCCACAAGGAGTGGTTGGTACGTATCTTGTACAAATTTCTCCTTTTGAGTTTTTGACTGATAACACATAGTTCCCTCCTTCGGCTATGAAGTTTCTTTTCTGTTTCTGTTTCTCACGCTGATGTCTGGTTGAGCAGTCTGAAGTAAATCATCTTGGCCGACTTCATCACGCTAATCTAGTCAAGCTTATTGGGTTCTGCTTGAAAGGCGAAAACAGGCTACTAGTGTATGAGTACATGCCCAAACATAGCCTGGAAAATCATTTATTCAAAAGTAAGGAATTTTAGTTTCAAGAAAATTTGCTTGGCTACTATCATATTGTATGCAACACTAAGCACATGTAGAACTATATTTATCTTTCCAGGGTTTGCTATGGTACATTCATTTCAGTCCAGCTAAAAAATCATCTTGATTTGCAGGGTGCAGACAACCTCTCTCGTGGGAAACAAGGGTGAAGATTGCTGTAGGTGCTGCTCGGGGCCTCTATTTTTTGCATAATTCTGAACCGCCAATCATATATCGTGATTTCAAAGCTTCTAATATTCTATTAGATTCGGTATGCTAGGTTTTACTTTCCTTCTTTTGGGTGCATAGATGTTTCATTTCAGGAAATCAGCCAGAGATTTTGATTAAACATGAGCTGTATTTACTAGAGCAAAGTCTTTTCAGTATTTTTTACAATTTCCTGTTGCATCTGTCCACTTACCTGGATAACAATGTCTTACCCCTCAATAATAACGCTAAAAGAACAGGCTGGTCAAAATATGCCTAAGATGAGATAGACAGAAACAGGACTATCTGGATGACCTCAAATGGTTGGGACTGATATAGTTCAGACTTAAATCAAGACCCTCTAACAGCTTTACATTTGTAGGACCTTAAATCTTCGATCATGTATATTTTTTATTCACCGGCAGTTAAGCTGATAGTGTTTGACAAACTAGTCACAGCTCCTATCCATCTATACAGGAATTTAATGCAAAGCTTTCAGATTTTGGCTTGGCGAAACATGGTCCAACAGGAGATCAGACGCATGTTACTACGAGAGTCATGGGAACTGAAGGTTATGCTGCTCCAGAATATCTTAGAACAGGTTAATCTTCTACCCTTCTGATTATATATATATTTTTTGTGTCCTGCTTCACAAGGAACGCCTGTAAATTTACCCAAGATGTGACAAAAGAATTTTGAGCTTGAAACTCGAAAAGTTGCTGTCTTTGTGCTCAGCTGATTGATTATTGTGTATCAAGCGAGCAGGCCTCTAAGCGAACATTAACTTCTTGTGATATTGAATTTTTGGTTTCACCACTTTGATGATGTATCCTTTTCATAGAGCTATAATACTTTTGGTCCATTTTTTGTGACTGTTGCCTTATCTCAAGTTTGGCTTTGCTGACACATGTTGCCCATAAAAATCATACTGCGCAGGATTATTTTATGTTTCTTTTGATTTGATTATATCACTTGGACCGTTTGGCCCCAATGAAGTTCTACTTTCCAGTTTTAAATGTATTGACAGAGTTTGCTAAAATTCTGTGCACATATGGGTTTAGGATATAACAGAAGCAAGTAATACACTATGGTCGTTTATTGCATCAGATTGCTCCATCCTGTCAATTGAATTCCACTTTATAGTACCAGTTACTCCTGTCTAGATGCAACTTTGGCTGAGAAAATAAGGTTCTGATCCTTCAGTTGGTTCACCTTGTTAGGAATTCTCATGTTGTTACTTTCTTTTTGTTACCTTAACAGGCCGATTGAATGTCAAATGCGATGTTTACAGCTTTGGAGTGGTACTTTTTGAGCTGCTGACGGGTCGAATTGCTGTTGATTATAGAAGAGCTAAAGAGGAGCAGAATTTGGTTAAATGGGTAAGGCCTCACCTGCGTGACAAACGTACAATAGCCAGGATCATGGACAGCAGGTTAGAGGGTCAGTATCCCAGGAAAGGAGCTTATGTTGCTGCTACTATTGCATTATATTGTGTGAATCCGGAGCACAAATATCGGCCGCCTATGGCAGAAGTCTTAGAGTATTTGGAACACCTCCAATCACCAAAGTTTCAGAAGTTACCCACTTCGTCAGATTCAATGCAACAAATGCAGTCAAGTTCAATATCCAGAACTCCGCCGCCTGCACTTCACCTTTCACCTCCAAATTGGTCACCTGTTAATCGATCACCACGTGGATCTTGTAGACCACTTCCTCTAAAATCCCCACACCACTCTCGATTTTCAACTTACCTGGAATCATGACGAACAATTGAATGGAAGCAAATTTTGCTTATGATGTTAATTGTGATCCAAAGTCCAACTGTGAATAAAGCTCCATGTGGGAAAAATATTTGTTTCATCTTTACAATTTTGATACAGGTAATAGCCTTCTTTGGAAATACAAAGCATAGAAAAGCAAAAAAGATGGAGTGAGAACCTTTTTCCTTAGTTCCTTTGTTTCTTTTCTATAGTTATTAAAATCAGTATCAGCATCATTTTCCATCCCGTCTCATAGTCTGCAATGGACACAATCTCCTCAATCTTTACATAGAAATGCATGTCGTCAAGCTTTAAGTGCGTGGACTGGACTGTTTGATTCTATCCACTTGTGGAGATGGTTTTGTACAGTGGTTTAGGCGGAATTTGGCTCTTGTTTCTCTTTAGACATGGTACTGATCACCAGCATATTCGAAGTCATTATTATGTATGCTACCTTGTATTCAGGGAAAGTAGGAAATGCTAATGATCTCTACTTCTATACATCTTTAGTGCTGGGAGAGGATTACGAGGACCAGGTGTTCACAGTTTGCAGGTGAATATGTTGATGTAATTGAGGTGACAAACACTTCGCGTTATGAAACAGCCTATCGATCATTGCAGGGTAAACAACTTCTCGATGATTGCTGAAGTAATGTTCACGACCTGGATTTGACTTATATTTGACCTGGATCTCAGTATGATTGGGAATTGTGCTCTTACCTTGGAAGGGAAGACAAATAAGTTGAACGAAGGAAAAAGTTGAGTTATTTGCCCGTGTATTGTCTGCTTGATTGCTCTTTGCAGCAGCAAGCTAGATCAAAGCACTGCTATGGTGCTGTGTAAAGTTCAGACCATTGAGAGCCCTTCTCTGTATCCATGAGGAGATGTAACATGCTTTCCCACAGTTTTGTAATGGCTCTACGAGGAAGTTACATCTCAATGTTTTGAAAATCGAACAGGATTGGCCAGTTCAACCAGTTAGACCGTGAACTGACCATGCCTCCAACCCGATTCAATAAAAAATCAAAAAATTAATTGAACGGATCAATCTCGGTCAAGAACTAGTTGAATCAGTAAAAGATGATAAAACCTAGGTGGTTCAACCTGTTTTTATTAAGTTTTTATTTTTTAAAATAAATATTTTAATTTTATTCAAAATTTTTAATACTAAAATAAATAAAAAATTATTAAACCTTTTGAACCAGTCGAATCGATCAAACTGCAAATCAAAAAAATTTTCGATTCACTCTCCGGTCCGAATTTAAAAACATTGAGTTAGAAATGGTAAAAATTGTAGATATGTAAAGTAGCTTCTCAAAGAAAGGAAGATTGAGATATTACTCAATCATTCATTAGACCATGGAGATAGGGAACCACATAAGCTTCAGCGGAACTTCCATCTGTCAACAACTTCGTAAGTTAACATTTATTCCACTAGCAACAAGTGGAGCTTAAAAGAAAAACAAACTTTTGATTTGACAATATTCAGCTGATGTGACAAATGACTATTGAAAGTAGACTAAAGCACAGCAGTAAGGATTAGGGGCGGGAACGGTCATCAGATGGACCGTCCTCGAGTGGTCTCCTCACAAGTGGCAACGAAATGTAAGAAATGATCCACGTTAGGAAGCCTTCAGCAGGGACAAAAAATGATGTTGTTTGATTTAGTGAAAAGGTAAACAAAAAAATAGAAGAAATGCTGACCGTAACAGACTCGTTACGAAACGTCAGCATCGAGAATTAGCAAAATCCTGCTCAAAATGAATCGTTGAAAATGAAAAGACCCAATTACACTCCCTCGAAAACGAAGCAGTTGCCGAAATCCACATCTGCCAAAAAATAGGGCAAGATACAAGAGGAGAAAATAACAGAGAAAAATAGAAGATTGGCAACATACGTGCGACATTGCGAAAAGATGTAGAACTGCGGCATTATTGAAGAAAAATCACAGCAAGGATAAGCAAGAAGTGGTGGCAGAAGAACAAATTTTTTGTGATTAAGGTTTATTTAAAGAAGAAGAAAGGTGAACCCAAATTACAAAGTAGAAGATCGTGGGATCCGGAGTAGTGATCGAGCACAAAGCAGTCAGGTAAAATATGAGAAAGTCTTAGGTGATATAGTAATGTGCATAGTTTGACAAAAAAGTGGAAGGACTTTACTTGTGGATGTTTTTTGTGTACACTATGATGATTGCATAGAGGGATGCTACGTGAACACGATTTTGTGTATAGTAATTGATAAGTGCAGCGTCAAAAGAGTATTATGTGTTAGTCTTTGAGCGTCGAAATAGGAGAGTGGAAAATCTTGCGGCATAACTGCTTGAGAAAATGTGTGCATGGTAGGTGGAAAAAATGGGTGTAGGTTGTAATTACTATGTGCTAAGTAGATCGTACAACGTGTTGAGGGTATCATACACTGCGAAACCAAATAGTCAGAAGATCATTCAGTGAAGGACGGCTCACACAGCACGTTGGATGAGTATTATCTTATGTGAATAAAAAGTGACATGGAAAAAAAATGTTACAGTGTGTTAAGGTGTAAAACATTAACATAACAAAGTCAAAACATGGTATATGTAATACATAGTATAAGAAAAAAGACTAGAAAATAACAAAAGTTAGGGGCGAAGGACATATTATATTGTATTGTGAAAGTGCTACCTCCTGTATGTGACCTGAGTCCCATTTGAAAAATAGGACCATAAAAGATGAAATGGATTGCATGGAATTTGAAGATAGGAGAGTTGGCAATAATATAAATACGTTAGGCAGAATAACAGACTGTTGTGCGTGTCATTCTCAGCGTGCAAAAAATGTTACAAGTTTCGTTAGTTTATGGGCAACAAAACAATGTTGGATAGGTCTTACATGTAGTGGATGACTAGGTACATAACAGAAATAGAATAGAAATGTTAGTGTGAAATTGGTATGTTGTATTTGAAATTTCATTGGTGTATGTGTGTTGTATTAGTTCATGTGCATGAACACAATGTTGGATAAGTCTTACATGTTGTGGATTAACAGGTACAGAGAAGAAATAGAGTAGAAATGTTAGTGTGAAATTGGTGTGTCGTATTTGAGACTTCATTGATGTATGTTTATTATATTAGTTCGTGCGCATGAATATAATGTTGGATAAGTATTACATGTTGTGGATTAATACGTATAGAGAAGAAACAGAATAGCAATATTAGTGTGAAATTGGTATGTCGTATTTGGGATTTCGTTGGTGTATGTTTATTGTATTCGTTCGTATGCATAAACACAATGTTGGATAACTCTTACATACTATGGATTAATAGGTACATGACAGAAACAGAATAGAAATATAAGTTTAAAATTGGTATGTCGTATTTGGGATTTCATTGGTGTATGTTTATTGTATTAGTTCGTGTGCATGAACATAGTTTTGGATAAGTCTTACATGTTGTGGATTAACATGTACAGAGAAGAAATAGAGTAGAAATGTTATTGTACTCAAATTAGTAGGTCATATTTACTACTACATTAGCGTATGTTTATTGTATTAGTTGCATAAAGATATTGTTTATTTTATCAAAACTAAGAGGTAGGAGAGCAGAATGCAATTGAAAAATGTTAGTTAGAATAAAAAGTTGTCCATCTGCTTGTTGAAAGATAGAACAAAATATCGGTCACTTCTCTTAGTTAGTCGTTGTATAGAATGTGTTACTTAGATTTGGAAGTAGTATATCATGCGTAACTGTATTTTGTACTGTATTATGGAGGTAAAATCTTAAAAATTGAGAAGTAGAAAATTTGTAATAAATTTTTGTAACAAATGATTGTAGATGGCACAAAAGAGATCAAGAAAATCACCTAAGAAAATGAGCAGAGAAGAAGAAGGGGGAATACGCTGTGAAAGGGAAAGCTAGACACCATCAAAGGCATTGAACAAGTAAGTGGGTAGTATCTTTGCCTAAGCATGGCCAATAGGAAGTGACATACATAAATTTGATTACAATGTTAATGAGCAGACGCAGGATGGCACGGATAAGAATCGGAAGACGGAACAAGAGTTTAGGTAAAAATGAAGAAATAGAGGTAGCGGGAACTAATGAAATCAGACAACCAGTTCCACCGTTGAATCCGTGGATGAAGTTCAGGTAATGTTGATGTTAATTAAAAATAATAATCATGACTAAAACGCACAGTTAATGGGTTTATGTTTAACATGTGTAGGAAGGAGTATCAAAGCACTGTTCTAGTGAAAGGCATTAAGATAACAGAGGTATGCATGAAAACCTAAATAAAGCATTAATCAACAAAATTGTAACCTGATAAAAATAAAAAACACAATTAGAAAATGTTGAGTTGCATATAACATGATTCATGATTATATGCATTCAATACAGTATAATAAAATGACCAAAGTAGCATATGATAAGCTGAGCGAGAAAGATGTACAGAAACGAAAAGAGAACTATCGGAAAGAGAAAGAAGAGTACAAGAGAGAAATGGCGCGGTTTGGAAAGGTTATATTGCCAAAAAAGCGGATGAAGGTAAACACGAAGCATGGCTGGTGAAATAAGTTGTTTTGTGATATTCTGTGTATGGCTAACTAGTTTTTTTTGTTGAACTTGATTATAGAATCAGAAGTACACCATTCATTGTTCATCAAATCAGATGTTTTAGTTAACATCAAACATCAATGAAACAAAAAAACAGCAAATTAGAGATATAGGTTTTGAAGGGCTGCTGGAAATAAAGTGTCGCTCTATTCCGAATGGCATAGAAACCTGGTTGGTTGACAATTTTAATCCGACACTAAGTAGCTTTCAGTTACATAGAGATGGTGTGCTACCCTTAATAGCAAAAGACATCAGTTTAATCCTTGAAATCCTGAATGACGGCCTTTTACCAGTTGAAGATGCTCATAGCAGTGAGGGTAGAGATTCTGGGTCAAGTCGCCGAACATACAAATGGAAAGAGCTGCCAAAGGAGTTAGTATCCATGAGCGGTGGGATACTAACTCCGTTGGCAGCTCTTTCCATTTGTATGTTCAGTGACTTAGTTCAGAATCTCCACATTCACTACTATCAGCATCTTCAACTGATAAAGGCTATCATTCTGGATTCCAAGAATTAAACTGATGTCTTTCGCTGTTAAAGGTAGCACACCATCTCTATGTAGCTGAAAGCTATTTAGTGTCGAATCAAAATTGTCGACTAGCTAAGTTCCTATGCCATTCGGAATGGAGCGACACTTTATTTTCAGCAGCCCTCCAAACCTCATATTTCTGATCTGCTGTTTTTTTGTTTCATCGATGTTCGATGCTAACCAAAACATCTAATTTGGTGAACATCGAATGGTGTACTTCTGATTTTATAATCAAATTCAAAAAAAAAGAAAACTAGTTAACCATACACAGAATATCACAAAACAACCCATTTCAGCAGTCATGCTTTGTGTTTACCTTTATCCACTTTTTTGGCAGTATAGCCTTTCCAAATCGTGTCATTTCTCTCTTGTACTCCTCTTTCTCTTTTCAATAGTTCTCTTTTCGCTTCTGTTTATCTTTCTCGCTTAACTTATCATATGCTGCTTTGGCCATTTTATTATACTGTATTGGATGCATATAATTGTGATTCACGTTATATGCAACTAAGCATTTTCTAATTATGTTTTTATTTTTATCGGGCCACAACTTTGTTGATTAATACTTTATTTAGCTTTTCATGCATATCTCTGTTATCTTAACGCCTTTTGGTGGAACGGTGCTTTGATACTCCTTCCTACACATGTTAAACATAAACCCATTAACTGTGCGTTTTAGTCATGATTATTATTTTTAATTAACATCAACATTACCTGAACTTCATCCACGGATTCAACGGTGGAACTGGTTGTCTGATTTCATTTGTTCCCGCTGCCTCTTTTTCTTCATTTTCACCTAAACTCTTGTTCCGTCTTCCGATTCTTATCCGTGCTATCCTGCCTCTGCTCATTGACATTGTAATCAAATTTATGTATGTCACCTCCTACTGGCCATATTTAGACAAAGATACTGCCCACTTACTTGTTCAATATCTTTGATGGTGTCTAGCCTTCCCTTTCACAGCGTATTCCCCCTTCTTCTCTGCTCGTTTTTTTAAGTAATTTTCTTGATCTCTTTCGTGCCATCTACAATCATTAGTTACAAAAATTTATTACAAATTTTCTGCTTCTCAATTTCTAAAATTTTACCTCTATAATACAGTATAAAGTACAGCTACGCATGATATACTACTTCCAAATCTAAGTAACACATTCTCTACAACGACTAAATAAGAAAAAGTACCGATATTTTGTTCTATTTTTCAACAAGCAAATGGACAACTTTTTATTCTAATTAACATGTTTCAATTGCATTCTGCTCTCCTACCTCTTACCTTTGATATAATAAACGACATCTTTATGCAGCTAATACAATAAACATACACTACTGTAGTTGTAAATATGACATATCAATCTGGGTACAATAACATTTCTACTCTGTTTCTTCTCTGTACCTGTTAATCCACAATATGTAAGACTTATCCAACATTGTGTTCATGCGCACGAACTAATACAATAAACATACACCAATAAAGTCTCAAATACGACATACCAATTTCAACCTAACATTTCTATTATGTTTCTGTCCTGTATATGTTAATCTACAATATGTAAGAGTTATCCAACATTATGTTTATGTACACGAACGAATACAATAAACATACACCAACGAAATCTCAAATACGACATACCAATTTCACACTAACATTTCTATTCTGTTTCTTCTCTGTACGTATTAATCGACAACATGTAATACTTATCCAATATTATGTTCATGAGCACGAACTAATACAATAAACATACACCAATGAAGTCCCAAATACGACACACCAATTTCACACTAACATTTCTATTCTGTTTCTTCTCTGTACCTGTTAATCCACAACATGTAAGACTTATCCAATATTGTGTTCATGCACATGAACTAATACAACACACATATATCAATGAAGTTCCAAATACAACATATCAATTTCACACTAACATTTCTATTCTATTTTTGTAATGTACCTATTCATCCACTACATGTAAGACCTATCCAACATTGTTTTGTTGCCCATAAACTAATGAAACTTGTAACATTTTTTGCACGCTGAGTATGACACACACAACAGTCTGTTATTCTGCCTAACATATTTATATTACTGCCAACTCTCCTATCATCAAATTTCATGCAATCCATTTCATCTTTTATGGTCCTATTTTTCAAATGGGACTCAGGTCACATACAAGAGGTAGCACTTTCACAATACAATATAATATGTCCTTCGCCCCTAGCTTTTGTTATTTTCTAGTCTTTTTTCTTATACTATGTATTACATATACCATGTTTTGACTTTGTTATGTTAATGTTTTACACCTTAACACAATGTAACATTTTTTCTCCATGTCACTTTTTATTCACATAAGATAATACTCATCCAACGTGCTGTGTGTGCCGTCCTTCGTTGAATGATCTTCTGATTATTTGGTTTCGTAGTGTATGATACCCTCAACATGTCGTACGATCTATTTAGCACATAGTAATTACAATCTACACCCATTTTTTCCACCTACGAACTTCCAAACTCATGCACACATTTTCTCAAGCAGTTGTGCCGCAAGATTTCCCACTCCAGTTTCGACGCTCAAGGACTAGCACGTAATACTCCTTTGACGCTGCACTTATCAATTACTATACACAAAATCATATTCACGTAACATCCCTCTATGCAATCATCATAGTGTACACCAAAAACATCCACAAGTAAAGTCCTTCTACTTTTTTGTCAAACTACGCACATTACTATATCACTCTAGGCTTACTCATGTTTTACCTGACTGCTTTGTGCCCGATCATTACTCCAGATCCCACGATCTTCCACTTTGTAACTTGGGTTCACCTTTCTTCTTCTTTTAGTAAACCCTAATCACAAAAAAATTGTTCTTCTGCCACCACTTCTTGCTTCTCCTTGCTGTGATTTTCCTTCAACAATACCACAGTTCCACAGCTTTTCGCAATGTCACACGTATGTTGCCAATCTCCTATTTTTCTCTGTTATTTTCTCCTCTCGTATCTTGCGCTATTTTTTGGCAGATGTGGATTTCGGCAACTGCTTCGTTTTGGAGGAAGTGTAATTGGGTCTTTTCATTTTCAACTATTCATTTTGTGCGGGACTTTGCTAATTCTCGGTGCTGACGTTCCGTAATAGGTCCATTACGATCAGCACTTCTTCTATTTTTTTTTACCTTCTCACTAAATCAAATGGCGTCGTTTTTTGCCCCTGCTGAAGGCTTCCTGACGTAGATCATTTCTCATCTTTCGTTGCTGCTTGTGAGGAGACAGCTCGAGAACGGTCCATCTGATAACCGTTCCCGCCCCTAATCCCAGCACTAAGGAACCTACAACTTTAAGCGTCCAATTCAATGAAAAATATATAAAATTGAAACTGCGCACTTTCAATTTGAATAAGGATAAGGGTAAATGTGCATCACATTTTCAAGATCTTCATTTGCTTCTACAAGGTAAACTTATAAAATTTGAGTTTTTTGGTGAGTATCATGCTAACAAAAATGCTTTTAGTTGCTTTTATGAAGTTTTGCTTAGGGTTAAATGTCGAAAACCTCCATGAATTATAGTATGAGTTGCACTTTGTACCCTGAACTATTTTAATGAGCGCTTTACACCATTGGTCAACTAAACAATGATGAAAAAAATAAGTCTAGCCAAGTAATTGATTAAGTGACCGATTTATCCTCCATTAAAAGTTTAAGTGACAAAAATACTCTTTTAGCAAGAAAAATTTTCACTTTAGAAAGACTAATTTTAGCTTCATATTAAAAGTTTAATTGAAAATATTTACATAAAGGGGACAAAATATGAAAAAAATTTGAAGAACTACTGTTACAATTTCTAAAATCTCATCATCTTGGTTAGCACATCATAATGCCATATCTTCACGTAATAGCAAAAATTACTTGAAATCTTACAAGAATTTAAATGAAGTATACCCAAAAAAGATTATATGAATTTAGCACAATTATATCAGCAAAGGTTCAATACTACACCCAGATTAGAACTGGGAAACAAAATAATGCACCTAGAAATTAAAAAAATTAAATTAGTTTTATGCATATGAAAAGAAATTAAAGGTACAGTTCAAAGTTAGAGAAATAATTGTCATTCAAAATGACCTCCTCCCCTTCTCCCTCAATATATTGATTTTTATATGTTTCGGTAGTCGAATGTTGAGAAATTAAGAATTGAAAGGTTTCCCTTCTTTTGCTTGTATCATAAATACATTTTCCAATTTACCCTTTTATATTTCCAACCATCTTTTTATCTCACATATATCACATCACAAAAAGTGTTACAGTAATTATTCCAAATAATTACTTAGAATAATGCTCTATCCAAACAAAGCCTTTGTTTTCCTTCATTTCTTTCTTGAGCCGGTCCGTTTGTTTGTTTATAAATATTCAGCTGTCAAACTATTTATCCTGTGAGTCATTTTCCTAAATTGCCAGTTAAACTTTTAATGGAGGATAAGTTGGTTATTTCACTAATTAAATAAATGGAGTTAATTAATTTTTCTGTCAATTTTTAGATGACTAATAGGGTAAAATGACTATTAAAATAGATTATAGTGTGAAGCGCAATTCTTATAATAGTTAGTAGGGATTTTTTTGCATTTAACCCTTAATAAAATGTCAATTTCAATGTAAAACAACCAAATTGCCAACACCTCATTATTGCATTTTATCAATGTAATGAAGAACCGTAAATAATGAAAAATTTTGAATATATCTTTAATAATAGGTCTGAAATAGGAATTGGAGTACAACATGACATGTCATCTTTCTTATTTTTTATTTTTAAGAAATCATATTTCATATTTTTGGTAAATTAATACTTCAATTTCTATATTTTTTTTGATAAATATCTACTACTTTTTTTGGACATACTACTCCTTATTTCTTTTTGTTTTCTTCGATAAAAATATCTACTATGTTTCTTAAACCTATATGAACTATATTGAGGACATTTATTTTCTACACATACAAAAAGTTATTTTGTCATTAGAACATTTTATCAAGTCAAGTGATACCAAAACCTTACGAGAATTCCTAATTGTAGTATATGGTAATTTAGTTTAGGCCCAACCCAAACCGTTATTATTCAAGTTCACTTTTTTTTTCCTTTTCTTTTCTTTTTCCTCTGAAGAAAATTTAAATAATATATAAAAGATTAAATGCAGAAAATTTCTGTGAACTATTACGCTAGTTGTACCATACACCCTAAATTATTTTATTAGGCACTTTACACTCTTGGTCAACTAAAAAATAATAAGACAATTAACTGCATCCAAATAAATTGATGAAATGACCAATTTATCCTCTATTAAAAGCTTACAAATATCAAAAATACCTTTTTTGGTGGAAAAATATTGCCACTTTAAATGGATTAATTTTCATTTTATAATAAAATTCTAATTGAAAATATATAACAATAAAATATATGATCACTTTGAATGAAAGTTAAAACAAAAGAAGTAGGATAAAGGGAAGAAAGGGAATAAATTGAATTCAAAAGTCTCAACAACCCTATTTTACTACATATTTCAAGTTAACCTATGTAAGAAAAGATTGCTACCAAGGAAAAGGCACTGTGAAGTCCTGTTTATTCCTCTAATTTTGTGCAATACTTTCATTTTATTTCTATATGCATATAACAAATTAAATAATTTAGGTGTTTTATTGAAACATCTGAGTCCAATATTTTGTTTACTAAAGTATGGGTTTTATTTTACGTTTGGTATTTTAAATCTTTGTTATAATTATCGTGCTAAATTCATATGAAAATTTTTCGGTTTTACTTCAATTTTATTCTTGTGAAGATTTCAAGTGAAATTTTACTAATTATATGAAGCTCTGGTATTATGATGTGCTGAAGAAAATTATAATTTTAAAAATTATGATTTTTCCATATTTTCCTTTCATTTGACCACAATAGTCTTAATTCTTATTCAAAGCGAAGCAATAATACACACACACATACTTTTTGTTATAAAGTGAAAAGTTAGTCTAATTAAAGTAGTAATCTTTTCCACCAAAATCGTATTTTTGCCATTTATGTTTTTATTGGATAATAAATTACTTGAATGAAATTAATTTCGTGTTAAGTGCCTATTAAAATATTTTAGGGTGTAAAGTGCAAGTAGTACAACAATTTGTGGATTTTTTTTTTTTTTTTTTTTTTGCATTTAACCCAATAAATAAGCACGCTAATCGAGCAAATGCAGAAAATGCCAGGAGTCAACATTCAACAATAAAACTCAAGAAACATTGCAGAGGTTTCATCTCAATGGGCTCTCCTGTCTATTTCTCCACATAAACCTCAGGTTTCTTTAAATTTTATAACCCTTCTTTTCTTTTTCTTTCTAATTTTTTTAATCTTTTGGATATAAACAGCATAAAGCTTTAAATTTTCATTCTGTCAAGTTAATAGTTTTTGTGAATTGTTGATTGAATTATGGTTCTATGGAATTTTTCAGATAGTGGGTTGTAATTAAAATTGGAGAAATTTGATTTAAATTACTTGGAAAGATTGAAAAAGATAAGAACAATAAAAGGAAGAGGGAGGAGGGATGGTGCTGGTTTTAGCATTGGGTGATCTTCACATCCCCCACAGGGCACCTGATCTGCCTACAAAGTTCAAGTCTATGCTAGTACCTGGAAAGATCCAGCATATAATCTGTACTGGCAATTTATGTATTAAAGTAAGTATCTTTTCTTTGCCCCTTTTACTCATTCATTTATTTGTTAATTGGTTCTTGAAAAGTTTCCAGAGGTAAGCTAGGCAAGGGTGAGAGACCAATGGAGTTTTTAGGACGGAGTTTTAGTTTGATTTTCAGTTTTTAGTTCCAATTTTGCAGACTGGTTTTTTTAAGTAAATTGTTGTTCGGGAGTGAATTTATCTTAGTTCCTTTGTTTTGTGGTTTAGTTAGGAAATGAAAATTTAACTTCCAAGAAAAAGCAGGAGCTCGTTTTTGGTTTTGAAGGAATATAATAAGCGAACTGTACTGTACTCGGTCAACAATAAAAGCTTCTCGTACTGGTGGAGTATTCATGAGAGGTGATGCAGAAAATATGTGACTTGGAAAAGTAATACTCAGTGAGGATTTAGTTCTGCTGACATGTAGTCTAGAGAGTTAAGATGTTGCCATAGAGCTAAGATATTGTGCATAATGTCATATTTCCACCAAAAAAGTTTTCTTTTGGCATCAATTGTATTTGAAAGTTAGAGATGAATACTTAATTTTTTACATGATTTGCCTTTCGGTTATCTTATATTTTTTGGTTAGTTTTTGTTTTATGTGATTTAACAATTTCTCAAATTTTTTGTCCGCATTGTAGTTCTTCTCAGGTACTACCATTTAATCGACTACTGATAGCAATGTCCTCAAATGCAAACTTCTGTAAATACTGTGGAACAATTCACTTGCATTAGTAGTACCCTAATTGTATAAATGCATTGCTGTCTAGATGCAGTTTAAAACCTATGTGTATTTATTCACTTTATGAACTTTGAATGCCAACTTTTTCTGTCAAACACTTCAACTTGAAATGCTGTTGGAGAGTCAAGGGAAGAGTAAATCCAAAAAAATTTTGAGATTTGTTTAAGCTGTTGTTTGAGCTTCTGGAAAAGTTTAAAGCAGTTTTAACTCTTCAATAGACTACTCAGCGTTCAGGTTCATTGTCTTTATGGTTATTGATTAGTGTAATTTTTGTAAATTCAAAAATTCATCCTGTCAAATACTTCTTACCAATTAAGGAACAGGTTAAGGAGTCTAGGAAAATTTAGATTTTGTATATTAGGCAATAAGCATGGTGTCTAATTGGGAGTCCTCACCACAGAAGGATAAGCATTAGCTTATGGAAATTTTTGGGATAAGTAATCATGCATCTTTTATTATCTGCATCTTGAAATACCATAATTGTGCTTTTGATAAAGTGTTGTTCATGAGCTTCCCTTGGTTATAAAGTCAATATTACCTCTGAAGGTCGTTTCAAAAACTATATGTAGGTTCCTAGAAGTTCTTCTTCTTCTTTTTCTCTTAATGAACTGTTTGTTGCTTCAAGATGGTCCTGAAATATGTTGATTTGGTTGTTTGATTTGCTGGAGCATTTCCAAAACTTGTTAAACACCACTTACATTTCCATGCAATAATGTTGGGGGGGGGGGGTGGGGGTTATGCAAGAGTGCATTGCTGCCAAGTAAATCATGTGTATCTAGATCTGATTCATATAGGAAGATCTCAAATTTTTTGGTCAGAAATCTAACAAGTGAAGGCTTAATAAACATCAGTGGCATGGTATTATTATTCGTTTTTTGATGAGTATGGGCCTGAATTATTTTTGCAAGTCGAAGAAGGGAAATTAGAAGAACCATAGAGTTTAGTTTCATTAGAAAAAGAAAGCTTTTTTATCTCTGATACTCAAACAGCGTAATCAGATATGGTCAAATTGTGCAGAAATAAGTAATCAAGTAAAAAGTGTGGTGGGGAGGAACTGTCAAAAATCTCAAAAATTGGGAATTGGCCATAGAAAGGGTTCTGGGCATAAGATTTTTCAATACAGAGTGATTTTATCTTGTCATCAAAATCTTAGCCTAGAGAAATAATGAAAATTTAGTAAAGATCTGGTCTTATTAACATAGCTGAAAGGGTGAAATATTCAAATTTCTCAATCTTAATTTGGTACTTTAATGATATTGTCTAGTTATTTGAAGCTGGTTTCTTATAATGTAAGCAAATCTTGGATAAGATTTGATTTATAACATTGAATAGTTTGGTTTCCAATTGTTTACTTACTAAGTGCTTGAGCAGTGCTTAAGCGAGCTTAGCTATATTGGAAACAATTAAAAAGCTCAAAAGTGGCTGGATTTAGTTTATCAATCAAAATTTAAATACAGTTTTCCCCAGATGCAAGCTAAATTTCAAGTAGCTTTGAAATTGTAATCAGCAGTGTAGTAGTTATAAATCTATCGAAATGAAGTTCTTGTGGTTGATAGTTGGCATGTTGGATGAACCAAAGCAATACCAATGTCAATTTAGCTGCTACTTATAGCTCTGTGAGGAGGAAGGCAAGATATCCATAAAAACTTGTTAGGTCAGTACTGATATAATATTTTTGAGAATCAAACAGCTATATTGACAACTGAATGAAGAGTATGAAATGCAAGAGTAACATTTTGCTTTAGAGCCATTGGAGGTTCTTCTCGTACCTTAGAAGTCCCCTACTGCTAAGCCTTACTGTCAAAGGACAGGTGCACTTTAGCAGCGGAAGAACATATGGCTGCTACAGTCAATTGATAGAGATACAGGATGTTAAGCTCAAAGAGACAACCTTTTGGGTGTCTTTCAGTCTGAAAGAAGGTTCGTATTGATAGAGACTTGGAAAGGAGAGAAAGGAATATGAGTAGATAATGTGCAGGAGCTTTTCAAAGTTAGATCTCTATTTCGTATCCGCTATGATAAGTGTGACATGAAAGATTTCTTTGTAGTGGGGATGCATTTGTTTAGACTTCATATG
The DNA here is from genome assembly GCF_036785885.1 of Coffea arabica. NCBI lineage: Eukaryota > Viridiplantae > Streptophyta > Magnoliopsida > Gentianales > Rubiaceae > Coffea > Coffea arabica. Next base: position 47,325,693 of record NC_092317.1, read on the forward strand.
ATGCTCTGTTAATTTGCCTACTTTTGAAACTAAGGGTCTTAGTGGTAAGCAATTCTTTTCTTGAGTCTTCTTGTTGTCCATTTAGTTGGTTTTGCTTTATTTTGATGTACTGAAGTTAAAATTTCCCTGTAACTGTATACATGAGGAGTTGAAGGACATGAGGATCGCTTGCTTATGATTTGGGTGAGTAGGATGTAATTTTCAGCAAGCTGTTGCCTAGAGGATCATCCATGCATACTTATCTAATTCTGTACATGTTAGAAACTAAACCTTCTTTTTATTTCCTTTTTGTAGCATTTGGTAATTATTCAGCTGTGAACCCTGCTTGTTTAAAGAACATGCCAAATCAGAGGAGAGAAAGATTTAAAGGAAAGAAAATTAAATTATATATAGATGGAAAATAACTCAATTGTAGGTGTCTATCAGATTATTCAAGAGATTAACTCCTGACATGCTTTTACTTGGGCTTTGTCACAAAAATCTTCAGCAATTTGGTGGCATAGGCTTCATGGTTGCAAGGCATTTTTTTTTTCTGTCGAACTGATGAAGTTAAATCTTCAGTTCTCGAAAGCACTTGAGTAGAGATGTTTTACAAACTCTCCTTAGTTTTTTCCCCCCAATAACATGTGGATCATTGATCCCCTTCTAGTTATATCCCTAATGCTATGATTTTCGGAGTCATTCGTAGTGGTTCATTTGGAAAGTTCATTCAAATGTGTGATTTCCAATAGCAGGTTCCTTCCTGGTAGCTGGCTTTCTGACTTTTGTAGCATGTTTATTACTATTTGGACAATATCCAATGTAATCTTAGGACTTGGTATAATCTTTGTGTAAACATTTTTCTACACTTTCCCTGTGAAGTTTCGAAATACAAATGTATTTTGCCCTTTTTTCTTATTTTATTTTTATGTACTATCGGTATATGGCTTCTAGCAGAACTATCGTAATGTTTGGTATGCTGTTTACAGGAGGTTCATGACTACTTGAAGACCATCTGTCCTGACCTGCACATCACTAGAGGTGAATATGACGAGGAAACACGCTACCCAGAGACCAAAACTCTAACCATTGGTCAATTTAAACTTGGAATATGCCATGGCCACCAGGTCTGATTTCCTTTTCTTTCTTGTGATTCTTCTGCTTTAGTTGAACTTAACTTGGGGTCGTGCATTGACCTCCTGGGGTCAGGCTGACCTCTAATTGGTAGTAGATAGAACTTCATCTAACTAATTTAATATTGCAATAGCAGCTTTTGTGCGTCCTCTTCAGCATTTGCTATAGTGGTAGACTTGATAGCATCAAAACTGTCTCCTCCCTTGAGCCTAAGAACCACTGCCCCGCCCCCCCTTTCTCCATACCTCAGCACGCCATATGATATGCCAATGTATAGGTTTCTGGCTGCAAATAAAATGCTGGTTTTAATCTGATCTTATCATAATCTTTCTGGAATTTTGCCTTTCTGAAGGTTATTCCATGGGGGGACCTGGACTCACTGGCCATGCTTCAGAGACAGCTGGATGTTGATATTCTTGTGACTGGTCATACACATCAGTTCACAGCATATAAACATGAGGCTGGGGTGGTAATAAACCCAGGATCTGCCACTGGTGCCTACAGTAGCATCACCTATGATGTCAATCCTAGCTTTGTGCTGATGGACATCGATGGCCTTCGTGTTGTTGTCTATGTTTATGAACTAATTGATGGAGAGGTAAAAGTTGATAAGATCGATTTCAAGAAAACAACAGCATCTGCAAACTCGGCTCACTGATGACATGATGCTGCTGTTTTGGACTACATAAATTTGTTCAAGCTTAGCGGTCCATTTGCTTGTGTGTATGTTTGAGCTTTAGCTTTACTTCAATGTGGATTTTCGTGCGTGCCCTCTTCCTTTTTCTTACTTTTCATTATACCTTAGTTGGTCCGATGATATTTTGAGAGGCTGTAATTAGATGATAAAAGGAATGAGGCTTTATTGGATGGTTTATTCATTCATTTATGATCCTTTATGACGCTAACTCCCCATTCTATCTTCAAGCTTTCTTTACTTTGTACCAAGTATATCTCAGTGTAACCAGCTACTGCTGCTTCCCTCACCGTCTTAGCCTTGCGCCGCAAAATGCCATCATCCTCCTATGTTTCCAGGGATCCTTTTTAACTCAGGCACTGTATGACAATCTCCTGCATTTGCTAATGCTGCTCGAATGAAAGGTCGTAATATAAAAGGATATGGCACTTCTTTCTCTGGTTCTTTGGAGGGGCCAAAGGTCCTGATCTACGATTATATCCCGGGAAAGCTACCCTGATGTCTGCTCCCTGCAGTTATCTAGCTTCGTTAGGTGAATCTCTCAGAATCATTGCCCCACAAGGATCATTGTACAGGCTGGTTTTTACCAGGACATCTTTACAACTGTTCCCTTCCCCCCCCCCCCCCCCCCCCCCCCCCACAGCAGTTTTCTAACTTCATTAGGTGATTCTCTCAGAATCATCACCCCAGGATCATTGTCAAGGCTAGTTATCAGCAGGACATCTGCACAACTGTTGCCTTCCCTCCAAATGAGCTCCAAATATGGCGCTCATTTGCCACCACAGAATCAGTTTTCTGTTTCCGGTATCACCTTCCTAACTCTCAAATTCCATGCCAGCCACAGCCCGTACGTTATAGCCCATAACTGAGTAGCTATATTACTAACAAGTAGCAATTCTAAAGATTATGGCAATTCGCAGAAGTCAATTGCCTAGGCTGTGAATTTGTTCATATTTGCATGGTGCAAGCTTAGCAAATAAACTTATCACTGCTTTCTTCGTTAAAATTATGTGGCTAGATATTAACGTTTAAGTCATGTGCTACTATGGATTAAACACTAGGCACAAAATTATCTAGGGAAAATTATTTAAAATGTCGCTCACAGTTCGCCAACTAAATTTTTTCAACCTTCGCTTTTAAAATATTAATTTTACGTCCCTTGTAAATTCAAGTTAGCAAAATTTAATCCTAACCTAAGTTTCTAACTGTTTTTTAGCCTGAAATTACCGTATGACTTACATGCAATCATTTTTTATAGTATACAGAAAGATCACTTTTTATTTTTTTATTTTTTAGTGGCAAAAATGAATATGGGTTGGTCAGATCCCACTTTTTTAGAGGAAAAAAAATTATTAGAGTTCGTGTTAGATCCTACTTTTTAAAGGACAAAAATAAATATGGATGGAGTCATTTGTTTAGCTACAAATGCAATCTAACCTTTTTGTCCTTTAAAGAAAAAAAAACTATATATGGGTCATATGATGAATTTAGAATAAAACATCAAATTTTACCGACTTGATATTATAAGAGACATAAAGTTACCATTTTAAAAGTGAAGAATGAAAAAAATTCATTTTTCGAAATGTTAGGAATCTTTTGAACAATTTTTCCAACTATCTATAAGAAAATGAATCTAGTTCTGATTTTCATACATTTATTTATGGTCATTCAAACGAACCAAAACTTCCTTTATTTCTCCTGCTTGGAGACAGATGTCGTTCCCATGATTACAAGCTATTTTCTTCTAAACGATACTTTTAATCCTGAGCTCTAGATATTTTGAAATCAACCAGCAGAAATAGAGACCCTGAATCATCTTTTAATTATCATATCATTGCTTAGATATAAACAAGCCATGCAAGGGCATGATTATGCAAAAATAAAATATGCACGGAGAAAAATTCGTTAATTATGAGTATATACACACCAACTAATAAAAAACGATTTGTCTAACGGTACCCATAGGGCACTCGTCAAGATATATTTCAGGTGTTATATTTTTGAAAATATAAAATTAATTAGAAAAAGTAAATAAATACAAGGGAGGATAAGCAAGATTAAATAGGAAAAGTGTATAAATACAAGAGCGAATAATAATTATTAGTATATATATACATATATATATATATATATATATATATATATATATATATATATATATAGTAGGTTAGGTGAATACTAGGTATGTTAATGAGTGCCCTAAGGGCATCCGTTAGAAAAATCCGATCAAAAATAATAATAATAAAAATTTGTTATTAATAAGACCAGGGACAAAACTATCTACGAGGATATGAACCTAGTGCAAAAATAAGCTTCGCATGGAGAAAAATTGGTTAATTATGAGTACATATAGAGCAACTAGTAATAAAAATTTGGTACCTTACTAGAGGTTCTTCATCAAATAAAAATCTATTGGTCTCCTATGACATGATTAATTTTTTTTCCGTACGAAGAATCTAATTTTCCAAAAGGCAAACAAACACAAATATGAGATGCATGCATTTTCGATGCCCTTTACCGGGAATAAGTCAAGATTAAAATTCTGTGAATATATCTCCAAATATTTCTAGGCAAATACAAGGTGGTACAAACACCATGTGCTTAAGAAGAAAACCTTGATCATTTGATGGTAACAAATCTCTGTATGTATATTTTCTTGATGTTCCCACAAAATTTTATAGAGAGTAATTCTTAATTGCAGCATTGTTTAGTTGGCAAGCTCATCAATGAGACATATATGTACCCAAATAGTTCCAGCTGATAATAAGTATCTGAGGTCGGTTTTAGTTGCCACATTGCTCATTTCTTTTCAAAATTCTCACAATCCCAACTTTCCTAAAAACTGCCATTTAATTACTCAATTAATACACAAAATCTTGATAATAATTAATCAAATCTCTGGACTTGCCTAGGATGTTTATATATATGAAGAACTGAATTGGGCATTCTTCAGAAACCATTCTCGAAATTCTTGTGTACCAAAAAAAAAAAAAAAGGTCATTATTTTCTTGGATTTTTTTCTTTCAAACTTTAGAGAATGGAGCATGAAGCTGATACACCATCTGATGATTTTTGTGATGCCTGGCAGGCTGATCATCTTGAAATACCCAAAACTGATCAACCTGCACCATCCGATGATGGTGATGATGATACTCAACAATTCTTCATCAAATTTAAGGTGGAGCTCATCTATCCACCAGACATCACATTAGAAGATGATGAAGATTATGTGCTAGTTGAATTTGGTTTGGAAAGCAGCACCTCAATTCACCAATTTTGGGCTCCTTGCAAAAGATCAGACAGTGAAAACTTGTCATGGGATGAAATCTCTACCATGCTAACAAGAATCAATGTTCCATTGCATAAGCAGCCATCCATGTTACACCGAATTTCGACCTCTGCTAATCATATAGCCAATGCAGATCATAACAGGTCTAAAAAAGTATTGCCTATGATGGTTTCGATAAGTATTCTTGTCGATTACTCCTGCTACAAGCAAGAAGATGCTAGCACTTATGTGCTGAGGAACAACGCAGATGTTGCCAAATTGATGCCTGTTCCTGCTAGTAATGAATCAGTTGAAGGACTGAAGAAGGAGATTCTTGAAGATCAGGGCAATGTTTCCGTTAAACAATGCATGATTTGCCTGGAAAACCTTCAAGCTGGATCCGAAATCATGGGCATGCCTTGCTCTCATCTCTATCATCAAATATGCATTTTGCATTGGCTTAAGATTAGCAACTTTTGTCCCATTTGTCGCTTCCAGTTGTCTGCTTGAGCTTCTTGGAATTTCATGATGTTTAGGGAGTTGGGATCAGGTTCTACTAAGGCCCTTTTCTGGCCTTTAGCCTCTATTTTCCATAGTTAATAATCTGATGGAAGTTGGGTCCTTTAAAAATGGTGAAGTTTATTTGCTTTGTGACATCAGTTTATTTAATGCCTTGGGGGCAAGGATAGAATTAGTTGCTGAATACAAGTACAACTAGACACATGAAAATACTTTTTTTAATTTAATTTTTTTTTAGCCGGGGATCCTTCCTCATTTTTTCAATCCCACTCCTCTCTCCTGTCAAAAAATAAAAAATAAAGTACTTTAATTCTCCTCATTACGCTATTTTTTTTCCTCAATCTAGAACCCTCACCCTAGATAAAAACTTGCACGAGTAACGCATCAAAAGATATATCAATTGTACCCTTTGGTTATACTTCTTGCATTCGAACTGCAATTCAAGAACATTATGGCTTAGAAACCCTAACGATGAATAACAAAATTATATTCAAATTCCGAAGTTATTGTTCTTGGTGTGAACGATATGGATCCATGCAGCATAGAGTAAGTGAGACATAGATTTATTTCAAAGCCATATACATAAGAGGGAAGAAAAGAAAAAGAAGAAAGGAGAATGTGTTAATGACCCATTATGATTTTATACATGAAATGCTAAAATAAGTTGATTGACGATTAACTCTTAAATCATTCATATAAAATCTAAAGTGTGGAAGGAACTAATTAAAAAGGTAGGAAGAAAGCCAGAGCTAAAGATTGTTGTTTTTAAGAACCTTAATAGAATCTTCAATTTCGGTATTAAAGGGGAAATTGACACAGCTAGTATATATGGTGCAAAAAAGTAGAGACAACTTTTCAAAAAGATTTTATGACACAATATAATTGTATTTTAGAATGGTTCAAAAATAAGAAACTGTTTTCCCAGAAGGTTCTGTGTCACAATATAGGTTTTTTCTCCCCTCTATCCTACAGAAAACCTATATTCTATGTATATAGGATAGGTTTGAGCGTCTGTATTCAGATTTCAAAGATTTTATTTTGAGCGTCTGTATTCACAAGCCAATCTTGCTCAATTTGAAAATGTATTAAAAAAATTTTATGGTGAAAAATTAGTGCTCTTTGTGTTTAACCTAAAGTACTAGAAAATAGGAATACCTGAAAAATATAAAATCTAGTAATTGAATAACTCCAAGATAGCTCTTCATCATATAGAATACTGCATTTATGAGTCACTAATAATAACAGTTAACAAAGCAAACATCAAATTAAGGAGGACAAAGGCTAAGTGCTTGTATAAATAGGCACTCTTGTGTCTAGCAATGCAAAGGAAAGAAAAACACAACCCCTAATGATGAGCTGTGAACCTATAAACCATAACATGGAGGTAATTTTCTCCAGGGTTAACAATCTGAGAAGGGAAATTTGGATGATTGACTGAATCAGGAAAACCTTGTGTCTCCAAGGCAAGTCCCCCATATCTATGGTAGGTAGCACCATCTTTCCCTAGTGTATCATTCAACATATTACTTGTGTAAAACTGGACACCTGGTTTATTGCTCCACAGCTCCATCTTCCTGCCTGATTTAGGTTCTTGCACAACTGCAACTTTGTGTACGTGCCCATTGGGTACATAATCGACCACATAGTTTATATCATATCCAGAAGGAAGCTCATTGAACTTGACACCAATACTTCTGGATTGAAGGAAATCATAGGGGGTTCCTTGTACAGGAACGAATTGCCCGGTTGGGATCAGCTTGTCATCAACTGGGGTGATCTTCGACGCGAAAAGCTGTATGTCATGTGAAAAAATATCACCACTGCCATGGCCAGCAAGATTCCAGTAGCTGTGGGATGCCAGGTTAATCGGTGTGGCTTTGTCAAGTGGGGTGGCTTCCATCTTCAGGCCTAGCCTGTTTCCTCCAATAATCATGTACGTGACATACGCATCGACTGCACCAGGGAATCCTGCCATCATGCTAAAAATTGTCATTCTCTAGCAATAACATGCCGGAAACAAAAAAAAAAAGCGAAACAGGGAATGGGACAGAATATCTGTTGAACGCCGGTAAATACTGAAGGGTTTTTATAAGAAACAACGACTCAATATATAAGTTACAAATGCGATGCAATAATAGGAAACAATTATGATTTATACCTTGTTCACCATCATAGCTGTGATAGTGGAGGGAGACATGGGAGTTCTTTTCGTAGCTTGTCACCTCCCATAGAACATCACTAAATCCTCTGGTACCACCTGAAGTGGAAGTAGTTATGTCAAGAATGACTAGAATTCCAGGGTAGACTTAATATGTGTTTTGATAAGAATGCAGAATTGAGAATACCATGAAGTGTGTTTCCATGATCATTTGCAGGTAAATTATACTCTACACCATTCAAAGTAAATTTTGCCCCTCCAATTCTGTTTGCTACGCGGCCAATAAGACCACCAAAATAGGTTGAATCATTCTGCAAGACGGGAACAATAAGTGCTTATAAGTACAGCTAACCCCATTCCTAGAATACGAAATTCATTCGCCCAAAATTTCAAGAACACATGAAGAAGAATGGAAAAGGACTTGATCTTCTTATTCAACCATTGGATGGGATTAATTCCATTCTCTAGTAACTGAAAAAAATCAACTGCAAAAAGAGTGAGGCCTGGAAAACCAAAAGAGAACAAAAAAAACTATATAATGTAATTGAAGTCTAGTTCAAGTTCTTTGTCCCTTATATATTGAGAATTGATTACTTCCACTCTCTTAATCCTTTTACGTACAAAATTGATTCGTTATCTTTTTTGAGTAGTAAGGCATTTATTTAAACCCCAGCATAAAATTCATCTGTCTAGCCCAAAACATAAATTCAAGTGTGTCATTATGGTAAATTGCAGATGGCAAGTTCATTATACCATTAGTTTGCCTTGAGTCATCTCTGCTTATAATGTCAGAAATGCTTCTTCCCTCTTATTCATGTAGTTAAAAACCATTAATCAGGTTACACTCGTCTATTGTATTAAAAAGTGTTAATTGAACTACACTTCATATATAGTAGTGGGTGAGAATACCAATTTGGAAAAAAATTGAAAAACCCCTATCATGAAATTATATCATAAAGTGAATTTGTCAACAAAAAAGATGAGAAGGGAGGCAAAATTATATCATAAAAGACCAAAATGAACATTTTTATCGTCCAAGAAAGTTAGGCATGAAACTCATTCAACTGATATTGATACAACAAAAAGACAGACTTGTTTACTGTGGTGTTGATGCTAACCTTGTATCCATCAATGGTTGGATAGCCAAGAACAACATCGTCCAATTTTCCTGAATCAGAAAAACCCACAAAAAAAAATCAATAGTTAGAATAAGAAACAACATAAATAAGTATCAAATCAGCAAATTCTCACCATGAATTACACGAAAAGAAAAAATGAAGAAGAGGAAGGCTATAGTGAACAAACCATTTCTATCAGGAACGATGACAGAAAGGAGGGTAGCACCATAGTTAGTGACCTTGATAGAGATCTTTCCATTTGTCAACTCATACACATTGATGTAATTATCGTAATCAGTTGCATAAACGTTGTTGCTAAACAACAAAGTTGAACCAATCAGAACAAAGAAATACACCATAGATGATGCCTTGGACGCCATACTAGACTAGAATAGAACGCAGAGAATATACTAGACGACAGCAACAAATGTTTTTTTGTCTGCTTGCCTAGCATAGATTACTATTATGTTATATACTTGGTAGCAATCGAAAGGATATTGATGGATGAGGGGTGGAGAGAAGAAACGGGATTTGTCTCAATCCAGATAATAACCCATCTGTAAAATCCATAACAGCAGTATATTGGATAAGGATGATTGATGATTGAGCAGGTGTGAACGTTGGAGGGAAATCAGGGAAGAGATTATATTGTCTTTCCATCTAGAGTTGGCTGGCGAAATCATTGACTCTTCCCAAAAATGCATGCACAAAATTCGCGCTAAACGTCGTTTTCCATACCTGGAATGTGTTCCTGATCATTGTCATATTAAATATTGAATGCTTTTATGCCTTAAAGATATCTGAATTTGAATGCCACTCGTCAGAAAAATCCATACTAGTATATAGTCAAATCTCTATTAAGATGTTGCTCAGATATTTAATGTCTGAATAAGTAAAATTAATTAAAAGAAGTGTATAATACATGGAACATAAAACTTCGATGTGAAAATAGTTCAATGAACTCTATTTTCTTGAAAATCTTGTTTTCTTAAATGATTATATATATTATGAGAGAATATTAATTTGTATATCATTAAAAGATAACTGATTAATTGATGTGACAAGGATTGAATATTCTTACGCAATGGTCCATCCACCCACTAAGCTGTCGAATTCAAACAATTAACTATCTATTAGAGTCGTACTATTACTTAAGCAGTGGGAAAGAAGAATATTCCTCAAAGAAAATATGAGAAAGAAGGGAAAATGGGAACAATTAGTTTGAAAACTTTGTCTGATTGCTTTGTCTTTTCTATTGCCCGGCCTGGCAAACTTCTTGAAATGGATATTTTTGGATGCAAGTGACGACTCAAGACTAAAGAGAAACCCCTCATCAAATTTTGTCCACCCAGAAAAATCAAGTCACGACTTCAGTATGATTTAGACCCCGTTGGGGTTGCAGTGTTTTTAATAAAAATGCACTTTTAAATGTTAAAAGTACTTTTAAAATATCTAGTAAACATCGTCTCATAAAATTAGGAATAGAATTTTTGATATAAAAATTACTTTTAGCAAAAGTTGAAATTTGGTGCTTTTACGGTAGCTTTTATCAAGTTAATTTTTTTTTTTAATGTTCTTGCATTTGGCAGCATACCGATTACCTGCGTGATGACGATGTTTTTTTCATTTTGGGAGTAAGTTGAAAATCTAGACTGCAATTTATACTAGAATTTTGGTGAAATCAAAAATAAAGAATTTATTACTTTCAGTTTCAACAGCTATTGTCAGCTATGTCTACAAATCTGGAGCAGTCATAACAGATTTCTGATGCTATGAACAACAATCAATCATACAGGATGCTGATCGCCAAAATGAAGTGTGATCGGTTAATGAATAAATGTAGCAGATATCGGAAATGATTTCATGAGAGAACGTTGAATGCTTGAGCTCCACGAGCAACCTTGATAAACACATCTTCCAAAGTGGTATCAGCAAGACCCCAAGCGTGAACTGTGAATCTGCTTTTGGCATTCTCAACTGCTTGGAAAACATCAGAAATCTTGATTTCATGCTTTGGCAACTCAAACTTTTGAGTGCCGGATAAATGGTATGTCCTGTTGGCATTTGGGGACAGATGTCTCACCAAGTTCTCCACTTCAACCTCATGATCAGCCGACGTTGTCATCGTAAACACGTAAAAGCCCCCATATCTAGCCTTCAACTGAAACGCAATATATCCAAATGAGACCGATAAGGCTCCTCTTTCAGATTTCACATTTAAGCCGGTCAATAAAAAGCTCAATTCTTAATAAAGAAATGCAGCTTGTGAATCCCGTTGCGCGGTCCATTTAGAGGTGGCAGGGAACTTAATTAGGAGAAGTCTAAAAGCAACACAGTTATCAATCAATCTTATAGCACAGACACAGATAATGCATTTTCCCAGTGAAGAAAGGTTCCAAAGTCATTACCTCTTTGGGGTTACCTATACACTGCAAACTGCCATCAACAAAAATTCCCAATCTATCACACAAATGCTCTGCCTCTTCCATCGAATGTGCTGAAATAATTCCACAAGACAAGCGAGTATAAGTCACTCAAATATGTCACCAATAACAAGATTCAAGCCACTGTAACCAACAGAATGATTTTAGGTGATAAATGTCTGAGAATTTGTTAGGTTTGTGCCCTCAGGAGGCTGCTTGCACTTATGGGAGAAAGAGTGCGGTCTTAGGAGCAGATTTCATTGTGTATTTGATTTTCCCAGTCTAAAACTAGCAGAGATCCCCACTGATTATGCTTCAAATGTCCTATACTCGGTAAACATAAGCAAAGGGTTTCAGCCACCAGTATAGGTATGGAGTCTGAATTATAACAACAGGTAAGCACAATTGTCTCATTTTGGTACAGACCACTGCAAGGAAAACAATATTGCAATATAGGAAACAAGGTTCTTTTCTAATTTTCATGAGAGAGAGAGAGAGAGAGACAGAAAGAGAGATGGAGAGAGAGAGAGACAGAAAGAGAGATGGAGAGAGAGAGACAGAAAGAGAGATGGAGAGAGAGAGGTAGATATTACTAGTGAGTATTATTGCTCTGTCTTGCTTTGCCCTCTTCACAACATTCCATAAGTTATTTCTCGAAGCTGGATCCAGTCCTGTACTGGGCTCATCCATATACACAACCTAACAAATTATCCTAAGAAGCTATGTTAAAAGGTGAGCTGCTTTAATTATCTTAGTAATAAATGGAAGAGGATGTAGGCCTACTTTGGGATCTCCAATCAGTGAAATTGCAACGCTAAGCCTCCTCTTCATACCTCCACTATATTTCCCAGCTTGCTTGTCAGCAATGCCTCCATGAAATAGGTTTACACTCTTAAGAGATTCTTCCACTGCCTGCAACGGCTCATTACCAAATTCAGAAATCGTCCAACGTGACAAAAATCCCAAGACAATTTTCATTTCATACATGTGTTACTCTCCCACTCTCTGTAGCATCTTTAATGTCATTTGAATCAGTATGCAGCAAGCCATGACAAAGAAAGTACGAGTAAAATGCAGAATAAACACTTGCTATCCATCTAGATAGTGTTCTCCATTGTTTGGACTCTGATGTCGTTGCTAACCATTATGAAGCTGCAAATTCTTGATATAACAACAGTGATTAGATTCTGCTGATTTAAAGTCTATGACTTCATGCAATAGTTTTAAGATTTACTAATACAACTCTCCCAGCACTCTTCTTGCCAGATCAAAAACAACATTGCTTACCTGTGTTAAAGCAGCACCTTTTAGGTTCTTAAGTCTTCCATAAAAGAGCAGGTGCTCTCTCCCAGTTAGTGTTTCCCACAGAAGACTGTATACATTTAACATAGTAAATGGAAGACATGTAGGGGATAAACTGATAAACAGAAATAGACGAAATTGTTTATAGTAAATTAAAATAATAAATAACATCAATGCATACTCATGTTGTGGGCAGACACCCATGCTGGTATAAATGCTATCCATCTGGCTCCAAATATCAAGCCCTTGAACATATGCAGTACCAGAGCTTGGTTTTATAAGTCCGATCATCTGTTAACAAAAATACAAGGATAGAAACAAATCTTTCAGTGTCTGGCCAAGATAGGAAACTAAACCCAGAAGCTGATCTCAATAAAAGTTCATGGAGAATATTGAAAGTTATATTCAAATACGTTAAACAAGAAACATATGCAAAAGCCAACAAAATAAAATGTTTGCTTTTTGTTACAGCTTGGATGGTTACTACTTCAGTAATATATAAATGAAGCAAGAACATTGAACTGACCATATTTATGAAGGAAGTTTTGCCTGCACCATTAGGCCCAAGCATACCAAAGCATTCCCCACGGGGCAAAGCCAGTGACAGTCCTCTCACTGCAAATTTCTCTGGGTTTCCATCCCTTCCTGGATACACCTTTTTAAGATTGTCACAGATGATGGCATGACCTGTGCTGGGCTCGAGCATCAATTGTTCAACCTTCTCTCTCTGAGGATGAAAGATGGAATAACAATTAAAAATGCAGACATACAGAGGAGTTAATCATGCAGTAGCCTATCTTTTCACAGCAATATTGATTACATAACTGATGGGGTCATTCCGAATAAAAGAAAAAGATGCTTGTTAAACAAACTAAAATTTTATATGCAACAGTCCCATTTGTGAGGCAAAGGTGAATTTTAGTGCCTATTCAAAAAGTGAAGATAACTATAGTTACTTAACAAATACAGTTCATAATCACGGAACTTCAAGTGCTGAAACACTGGTCAGCACTCTCAATTCAAATACAGGGCAACATTTTTTCTTTTTTAACTTTTTTTTTCCTGACCCCGAGCTTATGATCAACTAAAAAGGAATTAATGAAATTACCTCTTGGAGAACATCAGGTTTCTCCATGCCAACAAAAACTTTAGATCCCTGCCTTTGCAAACTAGGCTTTCGGAAGGATGATAAGGGCTTCTTTCGGAAGTTTTGCAAGAAAAAAGTAGGACTTTTTCCTGATGATTTAACTTGATCAACATAAAACGCAATGAGAAGAACCACCCACCATTCAATAAACATAATGACTAAGACTTCTTTCATCCCATTCTTGCTATCATTTAGATCTTTCCATCGCATCCCATCTGTCCCCATATAGTTTCCCGCAAATGCATATTGTGCAAACTCATACAAGCCCCGATAAAGGGAAAATCCTGGATATAATTCCATGACTATGATCCAGCCTCCTGAACAATTTTCAGATCATTCTTAGTATGACGAAACAAGACAACAATGAACACCAAAAAAATTGTAGAAACAAAACCATACAAATTGAAAATAGGCAGACAAGAAGGTCATGAATTGCAAAACGCAAAGGAAGTTAAAAAAAATGATCTGGAGTCCATGTTTTAAAGTTAACAGTATTTGAAATCCATTCAAACAATCCTGATAATAACTGTCAACTGGTATTTTGGAAGGAAAACATCTAGTCACAGTATTATGAGTGACCAACTAGTATTTATAGGAGTACAAACCTAACAAACTATTTACAAGAATACCCTTACTAATTTATTATCTACAAGAATACTTATATTCTCTTGACACTCCCCCTCAAGTTGGAGCATATATATCATAAGCACCCAACTTGTTACAAATGTATTTCACCCTAGAACCCCCTAAACTCTTGGTAAACACATCAGCCAATTGATCTACAGACGGTACATGAGATGTCTTGATGACCCCGTCAAGCAATTTCTCTCGAATGAAATGACAATCAACTTCAATATGTTTTGTCCTTTCATGAAACACTGGATTAGACGCAATATGAACAGCCGCCTGATTATCACACACTAAATTCATAGGCTGTTTATGCTCAAACCCAAGTTCCAGTAATATGCTCTTCAACCAAACCAACTCACACACAGTGTGAGCCATAGCGCGGTATTCAGATTCTGCACTTGATCTGGATACAACTGTTTGCTTCTTACTCTTCCACGACACTAAATTACCACCAACAAACACACAATATCCTGTAGTCGATCTTCGATCTGAGGCAGAACCAGCCCAATCTGCATCACTATATCCTTCAATATCAGTGTGTCCATGATTTTGATACAGCAACCCTTTTCCAGGAGCACTCTTAAGATATCTGAGAATCCGTATAACAGCATCCCAATGACTAGTACGAGGGGTATCAAGAAATTGACTCACAACACTCACTGCAAACGAAATGTCAGGTCTCGTTACAGTGAGATAATTTAATTTACCCACAAGTCTTCGATATTGCTTAGGATCATCAAGTAATGCACCTTGATCTCCTGCTAATTTCACATTTGGATCCATAGGAGTATCCACAGGTCGGCAACCTAACATCCCAACTTCACTCAACATATCGAGTACATATTTTCTTTGACATAAATAAATCCCATATTTAGACCGAGCTACCTCAATACCCAGAAAATACTGTAGATGACCTAAATCCTTTGTCTGAAAGTTTGCCTGCAGATTGGATTTAAGTTTCTGAATCCCCACAACATCATCACCTGTAATCACAATGTCATCCACATAAACAACTAATAAAATTTTACCAGCATTAGAATGCCGATAAAATACAGAGTGATCTACTCCACATCTTGTCAGACCGAACTCCATGACAACACTACTAAACCGGCCAAACCAAGCCCTCGGAGACTGTTTCAATCCATATAAGGATTTTTTCAAACGACAAACCAACCGCGGATTCTCCCCCTGAACAACAAATCCAGGAGGTTGTTCCATATATACCTCTTCTTTCAAATCTCCATGCAGAAATGCATTTTTCACATCCAACTGATGCAATGGCCAATTATAAGTGGCTGCCAAAGAGATAAGAAGACGAACAGAGGTAATCTTTGCAACAGGAGAAAAAGTTTCTAAGTAATCTACTCCATACACCTGAGTAAATCCTCTAGCTACCAGCCGAGCCTTCAATCTATCAATAGAACCATTAGGCTGCACTTTTATAGTGTACACCCATTTACAACCAACAACAGGCTTACCTGAAGGACGAGGGACAAGATCCCAAGTACCATTTTGTTCCAAAGCAGACATCTCTTCTTGCATAGCTAATCTCCAACCAGGATGATTAAGAGCATAGGTAATAGACTTAGGAATGGAGATAGAATCAAGGGAAGCAACAAAAGAAGAATATGACATAGAGAGACGAGAATAAGAAACAAAATTAGAAATAGGATGGGAAGTACAATGTCTCTTACCTTTGCGTAAAGCAATGGGAAGATCTAACTCAGAGGAGGGCGTCATACCTGGATTGGAAGATTGAGAATTAATTGGTGAAGTGCGTGGCATATCAGGAACTTTTTCAACCATGGAACGACGAGAGTAAACTTGAAGATGAGGACGAGATAATCGAGCTATGGAATCTGGTGGACTAGATAACTCAGGTAATAAAGGGGAAGGGACTGGTAAAACAGGAGAGGAAAAAGAGGGACACTGGTCTAACTCACAAGACATACTTTGTTTGATAAAATACGGAGTGGATTCAAAGAAAGTAACATCAGCACAAGTAAAAAATCGATTTAAAACTGGACTGTAACATCTATACCCTTTTTGCGCTCGTGCATATCCTAAGAAAATACACTTAATAGCACGAGAATCTAATTTATCCACCCCGGGAGCAAGCTGATGAACAAAGCAGACACATCCAAAAATACGAGGAGGCAATTTAAACACAGGTTCATGAGGAAAAAGAATGGAGTGAGGTAATTGACCTTCAAGAATATTAGATGGCATGCGATTAATTAAATAACATGCAGTTAGAACTGCATCACTCCAAAATTGTTTGGGCACATTCATGTGCAACAACAGTGTTCGAGCAATTTCGATTAAATGTCCAATTTTCCTTTCAGCAACTCCATTCTGTTGTGGAGTGTGAGGACAAGAGGACTGATGAATAATACCAGACTTAGTCATAAAGGTATTAAAAGGAGTGGAAAAATATTCTTTCGCATTATCACTGCGAAGTATACGCACAGGCACACCAAATTGATTCTTTATTTCTGTAACAAATGCACAAAAAATGGAATATAATTCTGAACGATCTTTCATTAAATAAAGCCATGTAACTCTGGAAAAATCATCAACAAAGACTACAAAATATTTAAAACCTAACTTTGAAGTGACTCGACTAGGACCCCAAACATCAGAATGAACTAACAAAAAGGGTTCAGAAACCCGTTTATTGACTTTAGGAGCAAAAGAAACACGATGATGCTTTCCTAACTGACAAGACTCACATTCTAACGAAGATAATTGATTCAAAGTAGGAACCAACTTTTTCAAATTTTGTAAAGACGGATGACCTAAACGACAGTGAATTTCAAGAGGAGAAACAGTAGCAGGACATGCTATCGGACCATTAAAGTTGAGAAAGTAAAGACCATTATGCTCATGCCCTCCACCAATCGTCCTCTTTGTCTTCAAATCCTGAATGACAACGGAATCAGGAGAAAAAGTAACTGTACACTGTAGAAATTTAGTGAGCTTACTAACAGACATTAGATTAAATGGTAAATTGGGTACGTAAAGAACAGAAGACAGCGGAAGTGATGGATTAATTTCTACAGTGCCTAGTCCTTTAACTTTAGTGGTAGATCCATCAGCTAAAGTAACATGAGGAAAGGGAGTAGACTCTTGAAAATTAGAAAAAATTTTAGAGGTACCTGACATATGATCAGTAGCCCCGGAGTCAATAATCCATGAGTCATTACCTTTTTGTGCTAAAGAAGCAGAGGGAAGAGATGCGTGACTTGTAGTTTGGTACTGTAAGAATTTAACATAATCTTCCTCGGATATAATAACAGTTTTCTGGGACCTATGTGCTGAAGAACTTGATTTAACTTGATCAGTGGTAACCCCATTAGCAAAACTTTCAACCATAGCGAATAGCACTTCAAACAAAACAGCAATCAAAATTCGCTATAAACAGTGCGCCGTGAACAGTGCGCGTGAATAGTACCGGGGTGAACAGTATCGCGTGAACAGTACCGCGTGAACAGTGCGCGATGAACAGTATCGCGTCAAGACTTTTGCTAGATGTTTAACCCTAACCCTAGGACTTTTGCTCTGATACCATGTCAACTGGTATTTTGGAAGGAAAACATCTAGTCACAGTATTATGAGTGACCAACTAGTATTTATAGGAGTACAAACCTAACAAACTATTTACAAGAATACCCTTACTAATTTATTATCTACAAGAATACTTATATTCTCTTGACAATAACATCAATGAATTTCATATGAGAAACAGTCTAATGTTGTGAGTTGACCTCCAACCCTCGAACTACAGAGAACCAACATGACAGCGGAATGATTATTGATGTTCTATCATCTTTGGGGTTACAATTATGCTTGGAAATCACTTTTGCAGATGTCATTTTCCCTAAGTAAAGTACATGTTACATTACTTAATTTCTATAAAGTGTAGACAATATCCCAGCTTTTGTTTTATCCTTTTCCAATGCAGGCGGGATTCCAACAATGACCACATGCTAAAAATGGGATTTGTCACCATGAAACAAATGATCTCAAAGTGTCTTCAAATTTAAATTACTATCAACAACAAATTGAACATAGTTCAGGACACACACAATTGCTTGACTCGCACTGACACAATAAAAAGCTTATACTATGCTACTTGGGGCCTATGGATAATAGAACTCCAACAGACAATAGTGTTGGTTGCTATTTTATCCATGAGCCTTCTGAAAAGACTTCTCCTTTAGTGTAACGGAATAATAATCTGGCATATAACACGAGACAATGGCACAGTTAAGGCTTTTCACTTACTCGGGAATGACGAATCTTCAAGAAAGAACTGGAAAAGAAAGCCACCCAAGAGACCACTTCCAAAGACCATTATGTACCCTAGAACTGTGACAATTATATAAAAACATGAATTTGTGAGCATTATAGTACGTTTGCCCTGTTAAAGAAATGATATCTACTAGCTGAAACTACACCTGTAGCAGTCTTGACATTTGAGAATAATGCAGCAACAAGAAAAGCCAATGATACTTGCAAGTTTATGTAGAAAAAGTAAAATATCAGCTGGATAGTGTAATCATTAAGTGTGAAGAACTTCAATCCTGCAAGAACAAAAATACTATATAATTTTAGTTAATCAAATAAAAGATCAAAATAAAAGAAGTGATCTGTTGCTTGTGGTGTTACCTATCACTGATCCAAAAATGACAAAAACTAGCATGTATACAGAAGACAATACAACAAAATAAGTGTAGGAAATCATCCAATAGGGACCATCGCCAACCCCATGCATTTTCATCATGATTCTTAGCCTTTGTTGCTTCTCATAAACCAGAGAGCCTAGTACAACCTATCCAAAGAGGAGAATTGATCAAAGAGCAGAATAATTAACTTAATGCATGTATCATGAGGCAGGACAATAATAAATTCAAGCATTATAACGAGCATAACAACATTCTTGAACAATTTCAACCATGACATTGCTTATACTAAGGCTACACAATGTAAACTTTTTTTTTTTTTTTTTTTTGAAGATGCAACTTATGTTAAACAAATCAATAACTAGAGAAACTTAATGATGGAATCTGAGAAAATTAGCACAAACTTCTCTCATGTTTCAGTTTTCCAAGCTAAGATGAGACTTGTGTTGGAAAAATTTTTACCAAAGTGATGTTTCATCTACCCAATTCTAAATCTTACTAGTGTTGGAAGCAAAGTAGTTAAATAACTAATTGCATTCAACTACTTAAATACAAAACACTTGAAAGCTCCACTGAGCTACTATATCTGATCAATATCTTTCAACGGTCACTAAAATTAGGAGAGAAGATCATGATTTCATCAAGAAGAAAAACATCTTAACTGGATATACTCAGATTATGTTTTCCATTTACAGCTACAATATATCAAGATGGATGCTTGAGTAGTAGAGTGAAACAATTCCATATGAGATGATACACTTAATTTACTCACAGGGAATAGTTTTATAATAACCCATGTAAAGAATAGTGGTCCAAGCAGAGAAGAGAAATCCAGCCTGAGTTTTGTTTCTGGCTTTGGCATTTCTTTGACAAATTCAAACAGCATTTTAGTACCAGGTCCAAGTAAAAACTGGAGATAAGCATTTGATGCCTGCAAATGTAGCGGCCAAATGTTAACCCAACATATATGACCTCTTTGGGTTTATGTAATACAGATTTCAGTTTGACAAAGTCAGATGTGCATTCAAGCACATTTCAGTAGCTACAACTGTGAACAATGACAAAGCCTCACTAATCAATAATGATGAGATGCCAGTGATTGAGACATATTAAGGAATGTTGATAATAAAAACAAAGTTTCAGCGGCTACTCAAAGAGTTCTTAAGATAGACACTACAAATTCTGCAAATATTGGTATGCTTAGCATGAGAACAAACTCCTAGATGGTCCTACCAAAGATTTATTAGGACAGGCAACAAATGGAGCAAAAATTAAGGAACACATAGAAGAACCTCTGACACCTTACAGCAGTTAATTGTCCATGAAAGGTTACCTGGTTACATCAACATCAAATATGCTTCAGAGGCATATTAGATAACTCCAATCACACATTGAAAGGTCCTATAAATCTATGTATCATCCAAAAAATACATTTTTTATTAAACAAGAATGTAACTCTTCAGAGGACAAACTGAAGATGGTGCCCTGACTTTTGCAATATCTTCGCAGAGAATGAACAATTATTTCACCTTCTTTATTGTCAAATAAACAGAAGTACAACTCTTAGCAGAGGAAACTCAGGTGAATTGACCTTCCCATTAACATTTAAAAAATCACAGTCCATTATCAAAAAAGAAAGCCTTGATATTTGACTCAAACTTTTTCTTGCAAGGAATTGTATAGAGAAAAGCAGAATTGAATGAGGAAGCGACTAAAATGCTTTAACAGAAACAAAGGACCATTCAGAAAATCACATAATCATGCTTGAAAAGTAAATTTCCACAGGATGTTTTCGTCTCCAGCAATGTTATTTGTGACAATGGTAAAAAGAAAAGGCTCTGATAAGCTGCATGAGCTCAATCATGAAAGGGGTCATATTTTTTGGCATTTTCTTCGTTACAGGGTCAACCTATAGAAAAATTACGAAAAGATTTCTATTTCCTAATTATAGAAAAAGGATGCTGTGAGTTAATTGAGAACGTTGGAACAATTATAATGTAATTCAGTTTACCTTTCATGTTTGGAAAATTAAGTTGATAATGAGATGGAAAAAATTTGCTGCTCTTTGACTCAGGAATCTCAGTTCTCACGTTGAAATTTACGGCATTGTTGGGGATGGAAACAACTATAATCTATTGCTTTAATTAGCTTGAATCGTATCCCAAAATCTAGTTTTGCTTCCCACTTATAATTCAGAAGACATATGCATGGATGTAACAGTTGTAAGTTATTAATCCACAGAAAATGAGGTAAACAGATGGTGCTAACTATAACGCAATCTGAAGCCAAATGTGCGCAACTTATAAATCAAAGTAATTATCAGGATAGCATGCAATTGCTCATACAACTACAGATATATCTTCATTTCTTCACCTCATCATTCCAGTGGCTGGAGAGATACTATTATTTGAAGCAGCACAACAGATAGAAGATAGAAGTACCTAACAAAGATTTGTTGCATCTGTGCAATTTACCTCATTTTCTTACTTTTTTGCAATCTTTTTACCAGTACATAACTAAAGTATGAATTTCCAAAAGCACATTAAACTAATAAAGAAAAGAAAAAGAAAAAAATGAAGATGAAACCTCCATAATTTGATTGCCACAAATTTGTATAAACACTAATAAGGTGAGGCAGTCCTATTCAACTTTGTTGTGTATTTTAATTTTAATGATTCTCACAAAAGCATAAACACCTATTCTCAGGCAGAGTATCATATTTAAAGTAAAGTTCATTATTGAAGTTTGCAAACAGGTTTCAGGTTCATTCTCTTTGCATAGCCTTATCCTTTCATGTAACGTAAAATACGCAATGGATGCCTTGTGTTCTCAATCAAATACATGAAATTGCAAATGTCAAACAGGTATTAAACATAACCTAGTTCAGAAAATGTTGGCCTAAATAGTACAGATAAAAAACAACCAGATAGCGCATACCAAGTTGATTGAACGAGGCACCCGTGTTAATGCAAGAGGACTGTTGCCTGAGTCATTCTTATAGGTAGAGTTGTACCATATACTCACATTAAAATTTGTCAGGTCTGTATTTAAGAAATCATAGCCTGTGAAAGAGAATGAAACCAGAAGTTAAATAAACAAAGTAATATAAATTACTGCAGGTTAGAGATTCATGAAACATGGCTAACAAACCTGCTGTTATCTCATTTATCTTCCTTTGTTGATTGCCCTTCCTGTAACCTTTATACAGCTCATCATTGATCTCAGAAGAACTGTTTCGCCACAAATGGAAACCTTGAACACAACTTATCTCTGCATTTGAAACAGAACATATTGATAGTCCAGAAAATGGATTTCTGTCTAGTAAATGTGAGAGAGTATTCATACCAATGAAGGAATAACTAAGAGACATGCAGAATTCCTTCTTTTGAATGCATAGAACAGATTCGCCTTCCTCTAAAGGACAAAAGTAAATAGAAAGCCATCTCTGTTTAAGTTTCTATAATGGTTGACATAAGAATAGTACCTTGTTTACTTGAGGCAGAACCTACTGGGAAGGAAACTGAAAACGTGACGTTTGAACTACATTGAGGTTGGAGATAATAGACAGGCAGATTAGAAAAGAAAGCTGGCTCGAGGAAGTTGGACAATTGAGGCTTTGATGCAGAACCCTGAATTCCAGAATATTGCACAAGCAAGTGAAGCAACAACATAACACCAGAAGCATTAAGCAGTAATAACAGTACAAAGTAACTACTCTTGAATTAACTACCAATAGGAAATGGCAAAACTTAAACAAAATAAACAAAGGCTCACCAAGACAACATTAGCTAAGCTGTATAACACCTCTGAAGCATTTAAAGTTAATGAACTTGGGAACATGCTTGCACCCAGACCTACAGAGTTGTAGATGAAGCACAAATGCATCAATTTAGATAATCCCATGTTCAGCAGGGCAAAAAATCAATTACAAAGAAGTATATCATGACCAAGAACAAGAGCTGCATACTCTGTCCAAGAGTACGATTACTTCCAGTCAGAAGTATAGCCACGGGACAAGAACCAGTCCTCTTGCATGACTCATTCGGCAAGTCAGCATGTGAAATAAAATCTGTTAGCACTGCACGATACTCAGGGGCTGGTATTTGTAACAATGGAGGCCACTCTGGTGGGCTAGGAATTGCACAAGTTACCACTTGATCCAGTGTAGAATATTCAATTCCACACACTCTCTCGCATTTTCCATCCCCATTAGTGTCAACACAAGTGCAGCCACATTTATTTTTGGGTTTATCCAATTCTGAGTTGACTAAAACTTGGATAATAACCAGCAACAAGCACAAGAAAAATGGGAATATGACAAGCCGAACATTTGATCTGATATTCCTTTTCTGAAAAACCAAAAAAAAGGGGCAAAAGAAAACAAACAACCATCAACCATTTACCTTGAAATACAAAATCCGCAAACAAAATGTTTAACTTTATCAGTTTAGATGCATGAAACAAAACCAAGAAATCCGAGGATCGAAATAGTAAGGATTAATCTTTCGTAAACTAACAGTGCATACATACACTAGTAGTTCTAGATTGCTTAATGTCACAAATAAGGTGGAGTTAAGATTAATGAAAGATAAGTCTTGACAATGAGAAGGACTCAGCTGTTTTGAGACAAGAAGGAAGCAATTAGATACTTGTCCGTTTATAAATGCTAAACCAAGTCAAGTTTTGTTACCAGTTATGCAGCACATAACTTTTATACCTGGAGAAAAGCTTGAGGATCTATTTTATGGTAAAATAAAAAGTTCTAGAATACTATAATCTTAGTAGAAAATACTTCTTATACCTTGGAATAATTATCTCTGCAAATTCAATTCTTTACCGACACCACATGACTAATAGTATGCCCAACTTTTGTAAATGGCAATGTTCAATTAACAAGGTTCCAAATGTGAATGAAACTAAATTACTGTACAAAACCCAAAAAAAAAAAAAGAAATTCATGTCGAGCTCAACAATTTGAAGGCTGCAACCAATCTTACCTCTTTTTTTTTTTCGTTTTTAATCCCTTTCCAGTAAAATCCATCAAGAAGCCATCAGCAAAGTAACATACCTTAGAAAGCAAAGAATTCTAAATCTTTTATCAACAATATATAACTTTCTTCACCTAAAGTAATATCCTGCCTTATCATTTCCAGCATAGAACATAGGGATCATGAAGATAACTTATTATTGATCAAGAAAACAATTAGTCCACCAACAAACAGCTAAACACACCTAAAAGCAAAAACCCAAGATATACTACATTAACATAACAAGATTAAAAAAAAGGGTCAGAAAATCCATGACCAATAAGCTAAAAGGATACACAGAACAGAGACAAATTCGATAAACTGTGACAACTGATTACCTGAAAAGTCAAATTCTTCCTAAGCAAAGCATTGGCCTGAGTCCAGAAACTTGCAGGGCCATGTGAAGAAGAAGAAGAAGAAGGAGTTGTATCTGGCATTTTCTGTTGTCCGAACTAGTTTCTGACCGTTAAAATTGAAGTTTGCGCCCAGGAGGTGGTGTTTGAAATCCTCCGTGCTCCGTCCCTTGCTTCCTGTTCCAGTTCTTAAATTGGGAAGTTATTTATACATGTTTCTTTAATTTCTTTTTACGAAATTGCCCTTTTTACTTCCCTCGAGCTGCTAGACAGAATTATTTTTGAAATGACCACAGTGACCCTCTCACGTATATAGAATTATATTTGTAGATATATATTTTCCCATTTGTTGGACCACAAAGAAAAAATGACAACTAACAACGACGACGCTGTATCTATCTACGCGCCATAGACAAGACTCCCTCGATCCCTCTGATTTCGTGTATACTACTTTTTTGTTTTTCAGTTCATATCAATGTATATAAAATTAGTTTTTTTTTATAAGTAAAATTGTTCGAATTTAAAATTTTCTACTTATAATCCTTCTCAACTTATCACCTAACCTAATCCTTCCGTTTTATGTATGCTACTTACAAATTATATGACTATATGAGAACATATATTCAATGGTATGACCATATATACAAATTATATGACCAATGAAGAAGATTGACTGATATTTGTAACATTTATTGGATGTGAAACGGTGTCAAAATCTTTTTGTTTTCACTTTACCAAACAAATTCGTATTAATCTAGGCTATATACTAGTTAGGCTATGATCTCACTAGCTAGTTCTGGTTTTTGTTAAAGGTGACTAAAGAAATTAATGTTAAAACGTTCAAAGAATTGAAGTCCTAATTTCTAGTCTAAATTTTTTTTAAAAAAAAAAAAAGAAAAAGCAATTCTTAGAATGATAGCTTGAATATATTCCAAAATCACAAAAGCTTTTTCCACCTCAAAATAAGTAATTAACAGAGATAAAAAAAAAGTTAAAATCACGCCTTGCAGATAAAATAGGAGATTAATTTTTCAACCCATTAGCACGTTTGAGGAGAGGGTTGGGTTGGGTTGGATGGTACGAAAGTAGGGAGTGTAAATAAGAGATTTTAAATTCTTCTAAAACCTCGCACTTATACTGAAAAAAAAGTTATGAAACAAGGGAAGAATAAAGAAGTGTACGCGACATCTTAAGAAACAAAAACCAAGAATTTGAGGGACATCCAGTGAAGTATTAATTAAGATCCATTAGGTCATGCTAAGGTGTTTAAAAAACTCAAGATTGACTAATCAGTTTATCTCCTAGAGTTTCTATCTGCCCTTTGTTTACTTCTTCTTGGTCGTATGCATAAAAGCTTTCCTCAATTTCATCACAAGTTCGCAAACACGGATTCTTAGTAGAGAAGAAGGCTTTATAAAATAATAATATCTCTAAACTTTAACTACTCGTTTATGAATAGTACAGTTTTGACCATCTTCCCTCCCGTCATCAATACCCGAAGTTTCATATTATATTTTTTAATGTCTAGATATGAAGATTTTCGTAGATTACACTCTCATTTTATGCAGTAATTGGCTAAATAGTCATTAGATAAGTATGTATACTTACTCCTAGCAATTTTTGTTTATAGTCGTGGCCGTATGATCTGAAATTTTTGTACAAAAATATACAGTGCCAATTTGATGTATATAAGATAAAAATATAATTAAAAAATATATTTATAAAAAATATAAAAAATTTTCTGTAAAAAATCAGAATTCAAACAAGGTAATGGCTCAGTCTAGTTGACAAAACTAGACGGGTTCATTTCAAATTACCAAGAAAATTCTAGGTGGAACCTTAAAGTGTCATGAATCATGACGAATACCTAGAAAAAAAAAATAAAGAAAATAGGTTAGTTGATGGGGTTGGTAATTTGCTCAATGGGGGGATTTGTGCTCAGAAAAAAATTAATCAAAAAAGGCAAAAAAAAAAAAACTAATTAAGAAGACTCTCAATTTAAGTAAGTTGTAAAGTTTTATTGGCAATGAGTGGCTTTGTTTAATTCTTCTTGGTCGTACAAATAACTGCTTGACTCAAATTTCAGCACAAACTTCGCAATCATGGATTCTTAGCAGAGAAGAAAGATTATGAAACAAAACATCTTCAAACTTCAAATAATTTTAACTCTCTTCACAATCTATGTGTACGTTGTTGGTTATGAACAATTTGACAGACAACAATTATCTTATGCATATGTAAATTGGTCAATGCTCACAAGATAAGGTTGCATTTGACTCGTCCCAATTTGCCTTTCAGCTTTCTGAAAAAGTCTAGGGATGACATGATAATCCCCTAGTTAAATCTCTTTCTCAGTTTCTAATTACAAAGAGCATCTCTGGATTAAAGCCTTTAAAATCATGACGAATAAGTTAGTCAATTGGCCTTATGTAAACCCTTGGCTATTCCGCTGATAACTACACTGTCAGTGCATAAAAAAAATAATCTTATACATATATATCAAAAGAAAAAAAATCAGCAAAAAGAGGGGCAAAAAGTATAATGAATGTATAGTCTCATTGTCAGTAAGTGTTGAATTTTGTTTGGTGGTGAATATTCTTTATTAAGGTGATTAGTTAGAGCCTAGAGGTGTTCAAAAAAGTTGACTAGCCTGACATTTAATTGTCTCTACATTGGATGTTTAGCCTATATCATACAAATTAACATCATAGTCTTATTAGCAGTGATAAGGACTTGTATGTTTTATATTGCCTGATCTCATTCTAAAAATAAAAAATAAAATAAAATTTGGGTGTGCTCAATGAGTTAGCAAACTGGATTAGGTCAAGGTAACATGTAAAATAACCAAAATCACACAAGTAATAAATGAAAAAATTATTTTCATTGGCACAATTTGGATTTTGGAATTGTGGATGATGGTATCAGATGCTACCCTTACACATAAACAATTGTTTTTTTGAGGGTAAAAACCTAGCTCCTAAATAATTATTTCAACAAAAAAAAAGGGCGCTGTTTAGGAAATTTTTGGGACCTGTTGAGGAGCTACAACTTACTGTGTGCTGTTGGATAGTACTCTTAATGTATAATATGTGGTTTTTGAGCTGTCTTTTGCTTAATTATATTAGGGCATTTTGGTCATTTCGTCCATTTCCGTTAAATTTAACGGATTCCGTCATCTTTACAATTTAGTTCAAAGCATGAGGCGTCGTATTGTATATTTTGAAACCATAGGGGAGGCATTTCTGTGTATTAGCCTTGTCACAGGAAACTTTTTTGTTTTTTACCCTTGTTATAAAAACAAGCGAAGATGCGTACACAGCTTCACAGATAAACAAAGGGAATTAATATCTGCAATCCCTAATTAGCCTCTAGTACTTGTTGGATAATATATTTTTGGTGAATGAATTGAAATGCAAAGAAACTAAAAAAGGGGTTTTCTATAAAAAAAAAAAAAAAAAAAAAATCTCTACGTTTTCCGTGAACATATTTCCCAATCACCTTCCTACCTCACATATATCAAATCGTTACAGTACGTTTTATAAAAAAAAAATTCCAAAAAATTGCAATTCAAATGCAACCTAAACGAGGAGTACTGCAAATATCAATTCCCTCAGCAAAATACGAAGATTTTGTGGGACATCTGGGGAAGTACTACTAAATATCCATTCTTAATTTATTCCCTTATTAGTGTAGAAACAGTCAACAGACTCCAGATTTACTCATTTCTTTTATAGAGAAATGTTGACCATAAAGGTGTTCATAGATGAGTTTCTTTAATTCCCTAGACCTTGTAGAGAAATTTCTCCACAAGTTCGCGCCGCGGTCATGGTTTCTTTCTTAGTAGGGAAGGTACATCAAAAACGCGGCTAGCCAAGTTGCTTAGGTGAACTGAATTAATTAAGACTATGAAAAACAAATGTTTAAACATAATTATTTACTTGCTCATGAAATAGTACTATAATTAATGATGATTCTAGCTAGGAAATTACTGAACTCAGCTTCTAAACTGTCGGCAGTAAATATTGATTTAAGTAAAAAAAAAAAATGTAGCCTTCTAGCATTTGTTGACTTCTTGGATTTGAAAAGCTATTGTTGTATACAAAAAATTAGTATGGTAAATTAACTTCATTTAGAATTAAATTAAAAAAAAAGTAGGAAGAAAGGCAGAAATTGCTTTGAATTGATGTGAGATTTGGTCCGAATTGCTACGCGTTTATTACAGAGTTTTGATTAATCTTTTTTATTATTTACGTAAACTTTTGACATTTGAAGTCTATACAGAATAATGAAAAGACTATTATTTGCATTTTCTTTTACCATCTTAATATAAATACATATCTTCCGGAAATTTACTATTCAAAGAGCCCAATTTCTCCTTCCTAAAAATTGATTAATTGATCATTCAAGAACAAGAAGTCACACTCAACTAAATTAATTAAAAAGAGATTATCATAATACTACTCTTTGATATAGTTTAACTTAACGTGTGTAAACTCAATTAAGTTAGTTATTACTAAGGTCAATCATGTCATGATAAGGTGTATGTTAAAAAAATTATTTAGATAATTATGCAACGCGTTATTATGACATTTCAAGGGGATGAGCGTTGAATAATTCAGGAAAATGGCCGCAATTCCAAAATTTACAGTCCAAAGGGTCAGTCAATTGCTTGCTAATATATTTATAACCACTATTCAAATAAAAAAAAATGCCCAAAGAAATCGATGTACGTGGATTTATATACATCACACAAGATTTGACCTTAAAACCATGATCAAATTTTGATGTGTTTGAATTGCAAGTTACCTTTTCCGTGGACACATTTTTCAATTATCTTTTTATCTCACATATATCAAATCGTTACAATAATTTTTCTACAAAAAGACCAGAAAAATACAATCCAAACAAAACCGACGTAATTTCCATTTATTAAATGCCTCCTAAAAATGTTGTCAGCTACGCACCCGTTTGGGTCGATGGTGGTTCAGTCCCCTCCAGATTATCTTTGGATCTCTTCAGGTCCCTGCCTCCCCTTAGTATAGAATAGTATAGATCTATCGTGTTAGACAAAAAAGAAAAAAAATGCCATATATAGTTTGATTCTTTTGTTCTTGATGAATAGTTCTTGATTTTGGTTTTTGATTCTCAAAGGCCACAAGTGTTTCGTTCTCAGATTGGTATGATAAATAATATTTCCAAAGTTATTGAATTTTTATTCTATTTTGACAGCAGAACAATTAGTGAGGAGCACCAATTATGTAGTCAAGACTTCAGAACACAATAAACCTAATGAAGGGAAGGAAAAAAAACAGACTGGGAAGCATCCAAAATTTTCTGAACTCATAACCATTAATTATTTGAGTACATATCACATTAAATGATACGTGAATAATTTATCACTTATTTTTTTGAAGCAAATTTTATTTAACAAATTCAGTACCACTTAATTAATTCAAATATTATGCTATTTTTTTGTTATCAAATGTATCTTAACATATCAAAATTTAAAATCATAAAATTTAAGTAATGAATTGAATTATCAAATATGATATTAGTTGTATATAAATTCCTTACGTAACAAGTTTGTTTGGACAGAGAATTATTAACCAAAATTTATTTGCTTACATCATCATTACAATTTCCAACGCACCTTTTTATCTTTCTAATTACCTTTTTATCTCACATACATCACATCACAAAAAGTGCTACAGTAAAAATATCTCAAATAATTTACAATCCAAACAGAGCATTTTTTAAAAAAATTGTTGAGCTATACGGCCAACGCGTTATTGTGACAAATGAAGGCGACTGAGCGCTGCTATTATGCTTTAGGAAAATGATCACCACCTTCGTTCCAAAATCTACAGTCTAAGGGGGTCAAAGTGCCGGAGCTACTCAGAAAGATTTTACATGTAGTATTTGCTTTTCTTTGAAATTTCCCCACGTAGGAACTTTCCTAGTATCTTATTATTGTTGACCTTACCATCATAGAAAACGAAATAAGTACAAAGAATTCTTGTCTCAGATTGGTGATTACTAATATTTCGGAAGTCTTTAAAATTTTTTTGCTCTATTTGGTCAGCAGAAAAAATGATGTTCTAAACCAAGGCTTTCTCGAAGGACTAAATATAGATAAGAATGTCCATTACACACAGATCAAAGAAAGGTAAATTGATGAGGAGCACCATGCACCAATATAGTAGTTCAGAAGACTAAGAAGCATAAAAAGTTTCAGAAGTAAAACAAATGTAAGTCACGCCTTGTATATTTGCTTGAATGTGTAAATAAACCACTTAGGCCCTCTTTGATAATACAATTCAACACTTAAATTTAATAAATTTAAATTTTAATATATTCAGATGCATTTGATAATAAAAAATTAAACATTTGAATTAATTAAATGACACTGAATTTTTTAGACAAAACTTGATTCAAAAAATAAGTGATAAGTTATTTATTTATTACTGGATGTGATATACACTCAAATGTATTTGATTTAATATTTAATAATTTAATAATTTAATGGATTCATATTTCAGATTTCATTTTTCAGACTTCAGTTTTATCAAATGCATTGTCTAACTCATATATTTTCTAAACTATTTACTATACTAAAATGATTCTAATCGTTTGATTATTTGGGGGAGGGGGAGGGGGAGGGGGAGGGGGGGGGGGGGGAGATTTTGAGAACAAGTCCTATCTTACTTAACATACTTTCCTCCTATATGCTGTCCATTTGCGCTTACATGCACATACATCCATTGGCCATAAGCATTAACCTGCCAGGCTTTGAAAAAAAAAAATTTGATAGACAAGTATAAAAACCTCCTACTCAACCAAAGAAGAATGCGAAAAACCCAAGCCAAGATAAAAAATGCTCAAAGGTGAAAGAAACCCTATTTAGACTTTTACTAACCGAAAAAGTCCGTAAAGGACCCTATTTATTTGTGACCATAAATAATCCAAGAATTGCTGGAATTTCTTATCTAATGTCCAAAGCCACCTTGTTTGGATTGTGTTTTTGGTGGAAATTTTTTTGAGTTTTCGGTGAGAATATTTCTAAACATATTTTTCAACTACCTTTTTTTTTACCTCAAATCGATCATATCTTAAACAAGTGTTGTACAGTATATTTCTCCTATCAAACGCTTCTATACAATAACAATCCAAAATGGGTTAACATATTTGTGTGTGTATGCCGCACCCTCACATACATGACAAGCAAAGCGTTGGTATTCTATATATATTGCTATGTATTTTTTCCCTATATATATATATATATATATATATGTATACATCCTTCTCATCCCTTCTCACATCCTTCTCATCCCTAACTATCAGACACAAGATCAGAAACTCAAATAGCAAGGAAGACTCTTAGGGAAGAGTCTTCCCTAACAACTAGGCGCTCATAGACAAATTGAGGTGCATTATCATAAAAACAAAAGAAGAAGAAAAGAGACATAGATTGAAGTGGGCAATGTGCTTATTGCACCGCCTCGCTACCTCCCTATAAGTGGGAAAACTTTGGCTGTAAGTTTCCCGAATCCGGTAAATTGGTGGTTGACTTTTTTAGTATCATTTTTTTTTCCTTTTTCAATTGATTGATTAGGGACTTCATATACTTTCCTCTTTCCAATCTGGACCAAACTACTAATGTTGTAGCATTAAACAAAACAAGGACAACCATCAACATTTTCCTACAAGTTTCCTCGAAATTCCTCAAGCTGGAAAGCAGAACCATTTTCATTTCTAAAGGAGTTTATTCACACCAGGGTCCACGTTAATTTCGGTCCAAATTGCATCTCACAAATTTAAATTCAAAAGATTTCTTGACTTACTGAAAAGATTTCTTTTTTCAAAGAGTTTATATTTTTCTTTTCTTTTTTTTTTTGTTGATATGATAGATTATCCTACCTTATAGGGAGGGAGATGACCTGAAAAGATCCAAGAATAATTCGAAAGGCACTGAACCATCACCGGACCAAATGGATGTACTATGTACCCGTCTGAATTTTTTAAGTAGAGCCACTTAATTTGACAAATTGATGAGAGGCAAGGATTCAAGTTTTAATGCATTAATGATGGTCATCAGCCAAAGCCTCGTGATTTATATATATTTTTTTCGCAGTGGGTGAGAAAAAATTGCAGGGGGCATATCTGGTAATTCAAACCAAAACCAGGGGCATTTCTAATCCGTCAACTGTCAACTTCCTAAGTTCCTATCCCAAGCTCAACCCGCGCTTATTCTTTACTTTACGTTATCCCACATTCCTTTCTTCCTTCATGAATTTCAACGCTTGCTTCTTCTTCATCATCATCTTCTTCTTCTTCTCATATATAAATACCTCCGCTTTTGAACTCCAAAAAACACAGAAAAAAACACAGAGTAAATAAACACCCAGAACACACTACTGATTTCACTGAAAAGAAATGGAACTTCAAAGTGGTTTTCCATTACTGATTCAACAGTTCAAAGCCCTCTTCAAGAAAAACTTCCTACTTTCTTGGAGGAGCAAGAGGTCCACATTTGTTTCCTTATTTTCATCCCTCTTCTTCATTTTCCTTCTCTTCTGCATCCAAAAGGCCATTGATGCTCGGTATTCGGGCAACACGAATTTCAAGAACGTTTTCGATCCCAAGCCTTTAGCAGGGCCTCCAATTCCACCGTGTGAGGACAAGTTTTATGCCAAACTACCCTGTTATGATTTTCTCTGGAGTGGAAATGATAGTCAAAGGATAGCTGGCATTGTTCAGAAGATTATGGATAACAATCCTGGACGACCAATCCCTTCAACCAAGGTATGCATTTGTTTAAATTTTACTTAACCTTTATTTGTATCTTCTTCTTCTTCTTCTTCTTTTTTGGTGGAAAAATTCACTGGTTTAGTCATTCAGCTGTTTGCTAAAGCAGATTTAGTCCCTAAACTTATATTTAGTTCGTAAACTTTTGATTTTCTAGGCTAGTTAGTCATTTTTTGACCAAAGTCCAGCATCATGGAATTTTTTTTTTTTTTTAATTTTGGACAGTAGCAAAGGGGCAATTTCGTAAAAAAGCCACGTCTCTTTGCATATGTCAAACCATTATGGCCATTCATTCAACAATTGGGTCATTTCCAATGACTAACTAATACAAAGGGATTAAGGATACACCAGTAATTATTGGTCTAATCGCTAAAGACTTCACATCTTAAATTAACTAGTATATACTAATATATCAATGCTGGAGAAAAACTGCATATGCAAACAAAAACAAAATAAATAAGAAATGTATAGTTGGGACACTTGATTAATGAAAGTAGAATCTGGGCAAAGTAGATAGGATGATTAGCTCTAGGATTTGATTCATGAAAGCATGCATGGGAGTTCAAGAAAGTCTAGTGCAACTGCTGAATTAATATTATGTATCCTACAGGTAGAATTAATGCAGATTACATGAAGGGATTTTAACAGACAGAACAGTTCCTGCATCCCAAACAAACGCTACAATCTTGCATGTTTAAATGCCAGAAATATTCTCTCTAATGCTCACCTTCTCATACTAGACATGTTAAAATTTGATCTAATCCACTGAAAACTAGAGGCCATTCGTTTGCAATGCTTCTGATAGATGACAAAGGGAAAGTAACTGCAACATCTCATGCACATACGCCTTTTTGTTTCTGTGATCATTTACTGCATCAAGTGCAATTATCAAAAGTTGGCATCCGGGGGAACAATCTTGCTCTCAGCTTTTTGTAACTTTGTGAAGGTTCAATCATTTAAGACAAGAAGTGAAGTTGATGAATGGCTAC
Organism: Coffea arabica; assembly: GCF_036785885.1. Classification (NCBI taxonomy): domain Eukaryota; kingdom Viridiplantae; phylum Streptophyta; class Magnoliopsida; order Gentianales; family Rubiaceae; genus Coffea; species Coffea arabica. The sequence continues at coordinate 47,359,924 of NC_092317.1, forward strand.
TCAATCACCCCATGCATTGTTCTGGAGCTCTGCATTTTATGGAAATAAATTCTAGCGTTATCAGTTATGGCATACAAACAAACTCCACTCCATTAGCTAAGCGAGGAAATTACGAGGATCCTACTTTCAAGTTCCAAATTCCATTTCAAATTGCTGTGGAGCGTGAAATAGCTCGTTCTCTAGTTGGAGGTATAGCACTTAAAATAGCAGTTCTTCTTGAAATTTCAATCCTGTCTTGTTAAAGATGATGAAATTTTTTTACTTATTTCTTATCTCGCCTAAATGCATCTTCTAATTACATCCTTTGAATGTGTTCAGATCAAAAATTCAGTTGGCAGGTCAGTTTGAAGGAATATGCACACCCTGCAATTACAATTTTCTCCGCATTAGGTACAGCAGGGCCAACTTTTTTCTTTGCTATTGCCATGTTTGGCTTTGTGTTTCAAGTCAATGCATTGGTGACAGAGAAAGAACTCAAGCTTCGCCAGGTGTGAGCTTGTATGAGCTTTAATATTAAAAAGAGTATCTGCCATTTCACGATATTGTTCTCATTTTTTACCTTGTCACATTTGAATGGCAGGCCATGACAATGATGGGACTCTATGACACTGCCTACTGGTTGTCTTGGGTTGCTTGGGAGGGTATTATCACTCTGCTTTCATCACTACTGACAGTTCTTTTTGGAATGATGTTTCAATTTGACTTTTTCCTCAACAACAGCTTTGGGGTTGTGTTCCTTCTCTTTTTCCTCTTCCAATTCAATATGGTAAGATCTTCCTCTTATTCCTGGCCAAGAATTTTGCCATTTTCTGTGATTATATAAACGTCTTGTAATAAAGAACCAAGTGAGTTTATTTATTTATCTCAAACTGAGATGTGTTTGGTATCTTGTATTGCCAGATTGGTTTTGCCTTTCTATTGTCTGCGTTCATTAGCAAGACATCTTCATCCACAAGTTCCGGATACTATATTTTCGTTGTTGGTACAATAACTCAGGCAGGTTTTCTATCTTCAAAAGTTAGTGAATGGAGCAGCAAATGAATTAAACATAACTCATATCTGTTCATTGTTTCAGGTAGTTACAGTGTTTGGATTTCCATACAGTCATAACTTCCAGAATTTTTTTCGAATCATTTGGTCTTTCTTTCCACCAAATCTTCTATCTGAGGGCCTTCAACTGCTCTCTGATGCTACTGCAACTCCACAAGACCCTGGAATTAGCTGGAGTGGAAGGTCAAAATGTGCACCAAATGACACAGAATGCGTGATATCAATTGTAAGTTAAAAATTTGCTGCCTGAGACCGAGTATTTGACCATTAGTGATGCAGAGAGTGTATGCTGTTGTTGTAAGTTTCGAATGCTTTAAGGTTGCACAAAGCGGTTAGTTGATTTGCTTATACCTTTTCTTCTGACAGAATGATATTTACATATGGCTTATAGCAACATTCTTCCTGTGGCTCATAGCTGCAATCTACTTTGACAACATTATGCCCAATGCAAATGGGGTGAGAAAAGCATCGTTTTACTTCTTGAGTCCTCGGTACTGGACGGGAAAAGGTGGAAACAGAGTGGAAGGTACTGATATTTAAAACTAAATCTGTCTCCTTTTATTGGACCTTGGTTTCTTGTGTTGATGACTCATAATTTGAGCCAAAATTGCACCCATGATATAGAGGGTGGCGTTTGTAGCTGCACGAGGTCAAATCTTCCCGCAGAGAATATAATACCAGATGACCAAGATGTCCTGGAAGAGGAAAACCTTGTTAAACAGCAGGCAGCAGAAGGTTTGCTTGATTCAAATGTTGCAGTTCAGCTACGTGGTCTCGCGAAGACATTTCCTGGTGTGAGAAGAAACATCTGTTGTTGTAATTGCAAGAGCTCTTCAGCTTTCCATGCTCTCAAGGTAAGAATACCACTTGGTCATACATAACAAACCATCTTCTTTGGTTGTCAAGGAGATTTTTACAGTCAAACGAGTTTCTTAGTTTGTATAAAGACACAAATATGGTGTTCTTACATCAGAAGTACTCGGCCACATTACAATCTTAGCTATGGCGATCAGATCATGTAAGGCATTGTTATGGTAAAACATATATAACCACATGGTTCTTCTCCATTTTATGAAGCAGAAGGAACTATACTTTAACAAAACACTGACACACTATAACAATCAGAGTGAATTTTTGTGCCTTAGCAGTCTCATTTGCTATGATCAATCACTTCTTTGCATATGTGCTTGCAACTTTCTTCCTCTTTTTTGCCAAGTCTCCAAAATGCATGCGGTACCTAAAAGGTGAAGCTTTTTGTCAGGGTTTGTGGCTGAATTTTCCAAAAGATCAGTTATTTTGTCTACTTGGACCGAATGGAGCAGGAAAAACTACTGCTATCAATTGCTTGACTGGTATTACCCCAGTTACCAGTGGAGATGGTAATGTTTCTTACACTTTCCTTGGCTAGTGTTGGAATGTACATGACAAAAGCAATCGCTTCAAGTAGATAAAAAACCTCTTTTTCAGCATTGGTGTACGAAAATTCCATCCGAAGTTCCACAGGCATGTCAAACATTCGAAAGATGATAGGAGTTTGTCCTCAGGTGACTCTTCCTTGAAACTTTTTTTTTTTTCTAAATTATTGGCTAATGTTTGACTTTAGCTCAATTTGAAATTTAAAGTTTCTGTTACCCAGTTAGAGAGATGAGATTCATTCACTTACCTCTCTGCAGTTTGACATTCTTTGGGATGCATTGTCCGGCAAAGAGCATCTCCACCTTTTTGCAACTATCAAAGGTCTGACCCCTGCCTCAATCAAATCTGTGAGTGCTAAACAAACTTAACTCAAGTTCTCGCTTCCAGTTCTTTTTCTTTTACCTGTAGAAGTGCTATGTTGTTTTATGCAAAGTTCAATTTAGACGAGATGAAGTCACAGGGTTCATTGTTTTTAGCCTGAATGTTGATTCTAAAAACAGGTTGTGGAAAGATCATTAGCAGAAGTTAAACTTACTGAGGCAGCCAGAATGAGAGCTAGCAGCTATAGTGGCGGAATGAAACGGCGTCTTAGCGTTGCCATAGCCCTGATTGGTGAACCAAAATTGGTTGTATTAGATGAACCGGTTAGTAGATCAGAAATATTTACTCTTACCTAATTGTCTCCTTGATATGAAACATAATAGATGTGCATGTTGTTTCACTTCTAGACAACTGGTATGGATCCTGTAACTCGAAGATATGTCTGGGACATAATTGAAGATGCAAAAAGAGGTCGTGCAATCATTCTGACTACTCATTCAATGGAAGAAGCTGATATCTTGAGCGATCGAATAGGAATTATGGCAAAAGGAAGGCTTCGCTGCATCGGGACTTCAATAAGGTTAAAATCAAAGTTTGGAACTGGCTTTGTTGCTAGCATAAGTTTTTCAGGGGCCACTTATGGAACTCCAAACAACAGAGAAGATAATGTTACTGCGACACAAGTTGAAGCAGTGAAACAGTTCTTTAAAGACGTAAGTCTGACAACCTTCTTGTTTTAGTCTTGAAGAAATTAGGGTACTGCATATCTGACAGAACCTTGTTCACTTTTCCATCAGCATTTAGATGTGGTACCTAAAGAGGAGAGCAGGTCTTTCCTGACCTTTGTAATTCAGCATGACAAGGAAAAGCTCCTGAAGGTAATCACTCTTACTTCATATGTTTTGTTTGATGAGATATGATTTGGGGTTTCAAGAAAGGTTTTTTCTGAGGTGAAAAGATAGACTCAGGAAATAAGCACATTTGCATATGGACCATAGTTACTCAGGATATAATCTCAATCAATCTGGTCTTCAATTTTCTCAAAGCATGATTCTACAAAGAAGAAGCAGGCACTAATTAAGCCAAGTTGATATGGATGAAACAAGTTCATTGGTGTCACTCGATCAACAAAGAACATCAATCATCAGAATACCATTATTTCACACGATGTTTATCCTTCTGAGATGTTGGTTTTTGAAGCTTCTGTAACATGCAGAGGTTCTTGTTCTTTAAAGTTCCTAAATTCGTTATTCTTCGGAGGAAACATTCCACTCTTTACCATTTAGTGCATTTGCAAGCATATACGCCTTTGTTCTCGTACACTTTCTCTTGAGTTCTAAGATGTTGGGATTTACGTATATCCAGATAGGATCAGATTCGAACCTATTCTCTTTTAGCTCCTTAAAATTGCGAAACATTTTTCAGAATTTCTTTGCTGAGCTCCAAGAAAGAGAGAGAGAATTTGGTATAGCAGACATCCAACTTGGTCTTACAACTCTTGAAGAAGTATTTCTGAACATCGCCAAGCAAGCAGAGCTGGAAACTGCTATAGCTGAAGAAAGATACGAAACTCTGACTTTAAACTCCGGCACATCTATCCAAGTATGTGTTTCCCTTGTATTCTTTTCTGATCATAGAAAACTAGATCAATTCTCAATTTACTAATGTCCACATTTCTTTCTGTCTTTGTCAACGTTATAGGTACCTGTAGGAGCTAGATTTGTTGGAATTCCTGGAACAGAAACTGCAGAAAATCCTAGAGGTACCATGGTTGAAGTATATTGGGACCAAGATGACACGGGAGGCCTCTGCATTTCTGGTCACTCTGCAGAAAGCCCAATACCACCTCATGTTGAAGCAAGACCATCAGCAGTCACATCTCGTAGAAGAATTTTAGGCCGATCAGGACAAGTTTATGGATTTCTAATTGATCCTGATCAAATCAATCATGTAAACTCTTAGTAATTCTTTGTCAAATCCAAAACATTATACATGCTATATGCTTGTATGTGTCTTGATGTGTTTCATTTGAGTTAGGATTTTGTTTCAATAACTTATTACAGCTATAAGATTCTTTCGCAGAAATCTTGTTTGCTGCCCTTCTCAGGAATGGATACAAAACACTTTTAGAAGAATGAGATAATCTTAATACAATTCAATTCAAATCTTAATCGATAATCTGTTTTTAGAAGAATGAGAAAGAGGCACAAATTAATCACCAAATTCCCAAATATTAAACGTGTGTCAGTATCATGTGCTACTCTAATAATTCGTTGAACTTGAAATAGAATTTTGGATACTCTGCAGTGACTAATTTGCCCTTCAAAATTTTTTGTTCAAATTACCTAGCTCGCTGCCCTTCACAAATTTTTTGGTTCGGTTTGGTTCGAAAATATTAGCCTCAAACTCAAAATCGATTCAGTTCTATCATGATATTTCATCCACTCGAGCAATTGTTGTCTATATCTTTACCATCTACACTATGTAATGATAAAATACATTTGTCATCTTTACACTTTCTTTACCAACTCCCTCTAGAGGAGTTGGCCACCACATTAATTGTGGGGTGGGAGGTTAAGGGTTCAAACCTTGCCTTCCATCAATGTGCCTCTATATGAGAATTGCTTTAAATTCATATGGGTGCGTAGTGCACCCGTTTGATTTAATAGTGGTTCAGTCTCCGTTAGGTTCTCTTGACTTAGTAGGAGTAGGCTCCCCTCCAGTAGAAATAGACTAGGTTAGATGTGTCGTTAAAACTAAAAAAAAAAAAAAAAAACTTTCTTTTATACTCTTACTATTACACAGTCCCAGCATATTTAAAAAATAAAAAAAAACCACCCTCACTTACCAAAAACCCCATCCAAGCATACACCAAACATACTACAACTTTTCAACCCCATCCAAAAACCCCCCAAAACAAAAGCCCAAATATTTGTTAAGGATTCAACTGATTTACAGCCTACCCCACACCAAAAAAAATAAAATCTCTAATGACAGCTTGCATAACTTGTACATGCATATCAATGGTTGTACATTTTTCCCCATTATAACCCCCCAACCCCCGCGCCCTTTCTTCTTTTTAACGACCCAACCGTTTTCACATTTCACCAACCAGAAAACCAGAGACGAAAGCCATGGAGTTGCAGAGCGGAATGGCTCTGCTATCTCAGCAGTTCAAAGCTTTATTCCTCAAAAACCTCTTGGTTTCATGGAGGAGCAGGGGAGCCACCTTTGTACAGCTCTTCTCTTCACTCTTCTTCATGTTCCTGATTTTCGTCATCCAGAAGGCAATTGAATCTCGCTATTCTTCCTCCACCAGTTTCACCGACGTTTTCGACCCCACGCCTCTGGTTTTCTCCCCGATTCCGCCCTGTGAGGAGAAGTATTTCGTGAAGCTCCCGTGCTTCGATTTTGTCTGGAGCGGAAATGATAGCAGGAGAATTAGGGAGATCGTTGATCGAATTTTGGTTAATAATCCTGGTAGACCCATCCCTTCAACCAAGGTAATTACTGTTAATCTGTCGATTTTTCTTTTCAATTTTGCTGGAATTATGTTTAAATTTCGATGTTCAAATTTTGAATTACTTAAATAGACTCGTTCTACCAGCATCGTTGGTATCATTGTTGAATTTAGCAACGGTTGGTAAAAGGTAAACCAGGTCTACCTAAATATCGTTGTCGAATTTGCGGGATAAGGAAGACAAAAAAAAAACGAAGAAAAATTCAATACTGGAGCTAAAATTATTGAGTTTTGAATGTTATTTTACATGGAATGGCAATGCTGGCTGTAGTGATTGCAACTGTTACGCTGCAAGACATGTCAATATAATGATTTTGCTATGGATAACGAGTGCTGGCCTGCCTTCTTTTTTGTCTTATGTTTTGAGTTTTTTGCTTAATATTTAACTTTTCTTTTTTGAACCAATCTTACATAGTATGCTTGTTTTACATGAATAGTAATAGATAAAAAAGGGCTGGAAAGATGTCTGATTTCCATCCTATATTTATGATCCTAAGCCAACAGTTTGTGTTATCTAATCTATGCTTATGTAGTAAACACCTAAATCACTCACGTAAAGAATTTTTCAATTTGAAAGTGCAAAACTATTGGTCAATCATATTACTAACAGAAATCTCTCTGGCCCAATTTTAGATCTCAGTGACTTGTCAAATATCTGATTACTTGTTTTTCTTTTTTCTTTTTTTTTTGGGGTGAATATTTGTTCCCTTGATTTCAACTGAGCCCAATTTAAGTAGCAAGTATTCAAGAAGGCATTTTAGAGTCTAAGGGACTATCTGTTATGCTAACACTCTAATTTTTCTTTGGTACACTGTGTTCATCTTTGCAAAATAGCACTAATAGTTAATGTAGTATATTAGATAGCATTTCCATAGTGGCTTTTTCCTCTGCAATCTAATGTATATACGTCCTTTGAACCCTCAGTCCAAAAGTACCTACAAAAGTTTAGCACCTAATTTCATTTTCTGCATGCTCAGATTACAAGCAAATCTAATTGTAGTATTATCTAGTATTTTGCTAGTTACAGAATGAGTACCAAACTTTCTAGAACAATATTTTAGTCCCTAAAGTTCCATTAGCACCCAGAAATCCGGCCAATTTTGGTTAATGGTTATGCATGTCTCATGCAACATGGCTGTCATATTAATGAGTGTTCTGGCCATTCATTTAGCCATGCATAGCTAAATATGTTTAGCTGTTCTCTTTCTTAGTGGCACACCATCATTTCTCACATAAAATTGTTCTTTCTTTGAACTTTGGTTTCTACTTTTAATTGCATTTCTGTTGCCTATGTGTTGTTATTGTTTAGTGTATACATTTATGTGATGGTAAATGTCAAACTTTATGTGAATTTTCAATTTTACATTTTAACTTCATCTGATGCAATTATTTGAAATTGATCTTGCACTTTGTTTCTTTCCAAAACCATTTGTTGAAATTTAGTTCTACTTTTGTTTTTGCTTTATTACAGATCCAATCTTTTAGAACACAAAGTGAAGTGGACAATTGGCTCTTGAACAATCCCATGCTGTGCTCTGGAGCTCTGCATTTTTGGGAAAGAAATTCTTCCATGATTAGTTATGGTATACAGACTAATTCTACTTTCATTGCTAAGCGAGGAAGTTTTGAAGACCCTACATTTAAGTTCCAGATTCCACTTCAACTTGCTGCAGAACGGGAAATTGGTAGATCTTTAATTAGAGGTAAACAAACAAAGCATGTCCTATTAATTGTGGATATCCTTTGTATTGATAAAACTGCTACTTACCAATCTCCACAGTTCACTATGGGCTTTCATTAATAACACCTCTCACTATTGCATATGCCATAAATGATAAAATTTTTACTTCTTGATTGTTGATCCATCATCTGTTTCTGTTGCTACACATAAAATTTCAGATCCAAAGTTCAGTTGGACTGTCAGTCTTAAGGAATTCGCACACCCAGGAAATAAAATTTTCAGCGCTGTTAGTACTGCTGGACCAATCTTCTTCCTTGCAATTTCCATGTTTGGTTTTGTCTTTCAAATAAGTGCTCTAATTGCAGAAAAAGAACTAAAACTCCGCCAGGTATAAACTAGATTGCATCTGATTTTGTGAGAGAATTAAATCCTTCCACTTTTTCAAACCATATTCTCATTTCTCATGTCGTGTTTTATTGACAGGCCATGACCATGATGGGTCTTTATGATAGTGCCTATTGGTTATCCTGGTTCACGTGGGAGGGAATTCTCACACTTCTTTCAGCACTCTTCACAGTTCTTTTTGGAATGATGTTTCAGTTTGACTTTTTCTTACTCAACAGCTTTGCAGTGTTGTTTGTTCTTTTCTACCTTTTTCAACTTAACATGGTAGGGTTCCCCTTTTTGAAGTTCAACTATGAACCATTGTTAGTGATATAGTTTCTACACTTCTCACTATCCGTTTTTTCATCAAGTACTCGTTTAGATGAATTCCTGTTGTTTTTATCAACTTTCAGATTGGTTTTGCCTTCATGCTCTCTGCCTTCATTAGCAAGGCATCTTCATCCACAACTGTTGGTTTCTCTGTCTTTACCATTGGTTTTCTGACTCAGGCAAGCAATTCTTTTTTAATCCTTCACATTTCATTTTCATAGTCATTTCATGGATATCTTTCACTTTTCCTCAGATTGTTACGGTATTTGGATTTCCTTACACTAAGAAGTTCTCTAATACCTTCCGAATCATCTGGTCCATTTTCCCACCAAATGTATTTGCTCAAGGTCTTCAGTTGCTTTCTGATGCAACTTCAACACCACAAGATCATGGTGTCAGCTGGAATAGGAGAGCTAAATGCACACCAAATGATACGGAGTGCTTGATAACAATTGTATGTCTACCGCTCCTGCTGTTTATCCCTCCTTTCCTCTTGGCATCTATGTTTTTTGGATCTTGGTGCACAGTGGAGTTGGTCTGAACCATTGATATTAGATTCCAGTCAGGTACAAAGGCACCAAGGATAAAAGAAAAAAAAAAAAAAGAAGAAGAAGAGAGGATGTGAAACTTGCAAATTGCAAACATTGCTTCTGTGAGTTTGTGTCCCTGTGTCTGTTTGGAGATATATTTCTGTGTAGCTATGCTTTTCTCAAACCCTAGCATTCTTCTATATTGATTGTTGCACTTGCTGACAATAGAAGGATGTATTTATCTGCTTAATCAAGCAATCTAGTTGCACTTGTGCTTCTGATATGCTTATATATTATCTTTTCTCTGTCTGACAGAACGACATATATGTATGGCTTGTATCCACATTCTTTGTTTGGCTCATACTTGCAATCTACTTTGACAACATTCTTCCAAATGTATCTGGTGTTAGAAAATCAGTGTTGTATTTTCTGATGCCTGGATATTGGATGGGAAGAGGTGGAAACAAAGCTGAAGGTAATTGTCACTGGTATGTAGTAATATCTCTTTCTTACTTGTTTCTTTTGTTCGGCCGGTAGAATAAATTTTTCTTTGGCCTTTGTGAATATTGTGTCCAGAGGGAGGCATTTGTAGCTGCAGAGGTTCAATTCCACCCTTGGAAAGTTTCACTTTAGACGATGAGGATGTCCTTGAGGAGGAAAACATTGTGAAACAGAAAATGGACGAAAGTGTGCTTGATGCAAGTGTCGTGGTTCAAATAAGAGGTCTGGTCAAGATATTTCCTGGAAGAACAAAGATCAGCTGCTGTAAGTGCGAGAGGACATCACCTTACCATGCTCTCAAGGTAAACATTCTAGCTTATATGCCTATGAGAATTAGGTCACGTTGGTGGACCAAAATAGTTTAGGTATCGAAAACAACAATTGGAATTCACTAGGTACCATCTCAGGATTGTCTTTCTGTTTTCAGGAAATGCATATGTCAATGTCACGTGACAGGCATGTTTGCACGTGCTTAGGTGTATATAAACAAAAACAAATAAAAACATTTCTGTTACCCTTAGTTTGGTGTATAAATTAAAGCTAAGAATATTTTGGTGGCTACTACTATGTAGCTACTTAAGAAAAAAACAGAACAAAACTTCTAATAGAAGCTCCATTCACCATTAATTTGATGGGGACTAAGAGGCTGAGGGAGAAGGAGTTCAACTTGGATTAAAATTTTCTCTGTCTGGGGTTATTACAAATCTCCAAACTTTCTTTGTTCTTCTGGCACTTGTTATGATCATACAAACTCATTCACTTGATCACAAAATATTTGATCATTCTAGCAGGGTATGTGGGTGAACATTGCAAAAGATCAGTTATTTTGTCTTCTTGGACCAAATGGAGCTGGGAAAACTACTGCTATTAATTGCTTGACTGGAATTACCCCAGTGACCAGTGGTGATGGTAATGTCCTTCTCTACAATTTTATGAATTTTAGGGGATTTGAAAGGATCATTTATGTCTTTCTAGCTATGTCCTAGAATTCCTAAATCTTGTGGAATTTGAACGCATTAAGGATCAATCTGAGTACAATAATTGTCTTTTATCAGCACTAATCTATGGATTCTCCATCCGGAGCTCAACTGGCATGTCAAACATCCGGAGGATGATAGGAGTTTGTCCCCAGGTATCTATTCTTCCTATATTTATTGTATATTTATTTTCTTGTTAGAAATACTTCATTCTGGAAGCATAGCTGAAGACCCTTTTTTCTTTCTTGGTTATAGTTTGATATTCTCTGGGATGCATTGTCTGGCCAAGAGCACCTTCATCTTTTTGCCAGTATTAAGGGTCTACCCCCTGCTTCAATCAAATTGGTGCGCACCGTGTAAGCTTAAGTTATGTCTTTAAGTGTTTTTTTTTTTGGTCAAGTTGTAGCTATTTCCTTGTGTTATTGTGTAAGTTACTAAAGATGCTGTAATTAAATGACTGGTCGTTTAAATGAGTTCAAAATTCTGCTATTTTCTGAGATGTATCAATTCACAGGTTACACAAAAGTCATTAGCAGAAGTTAAACTTACAGAGGCGGCAAGAATCAGGGCAAGTAGCTACAGTGGTGGCATGAAACGGCGTCTTAGTGTTGCTATTGCCCTAATTGGTGAACCTAAATTGGTTATTTTGGATGAACCGGTCTGTAGTATGTGCAGTTTTATCCTTTTTGTTTTATTGCTTCTGCTGATCCAGATGTTCATTCTCATTATTCATTTTGACTTGTAGACTACTGGCATGGATCCAATAAGTAGAAGACACGTTTGGCACATAATTGAAAATGCTAAAAGAGGGCGTGCCATTGTTTTAACTACACATTCAATGGAAGAAGCTGATATATTAAGCGACCGCATAGGGATCATGGCAAAGGGTAGGCTTCGCTGCATTGGAACTTCTATAAGGTTGAAGTCAAAGTTTGGAACTGGTTTTATTGCGACTATAAGCTTGCTTGGGAGTACTGATGAGACTTCTGCAGCCAAAGATAATTCTACAATAGCTCAATATGAAGTAGTGAAACAGTTCTTCAAACATGTAGGTGGATTTAAAGTTGGTTAATAGTTTTTTACACAAGCTGCAAGGTTCTTGCCTTCACTTGAAAGCTATTTTGACAGCACTTGGATGTGCTACCCAAATATGAGAATAAGTCCTTCCTGACGTTTGTTATTCCTCATGACAAGGAGAGGCTATTGATGGTAAAGCACCTTACTCTATTATCTAGTGTAATTCTTCTAATTTTAGACCAGGTTAAGGTTTTCTAGTTGCTCAAGTTGAAAATGACTTTCATACATAAAAAAATGTGCACAGCTGATACTCAGCTCATATGGAGTGCCTAAATGTCTGAAAAAACTGAATTATGAAGATGAATCCTTTTCTTTCCTTTTTCTTTTTCCTTCTGCTTTCTGCAACATAAACACCTCGGCAGGTTTTTGGGAGTGGGGAAAGGGTTGAGATGTAGAGAAAGTAATGATGTAATTGACATTGGCTACTTGATCTGACATTCTTCTAGAACATCTAGTCATTAATAGGATATCTTGGTAATATAAAGTTAATCCGTTATACATCCTTCACATTGTTAGGTCCTTGCATTAGAAGGAAAAGTTTATTGGATTAATATTACAGAAACGAAAAACTTATGATGTAATAAAAGATTTGGGTGGGGGTTGTTGTGGGGGGGGGGGGGGGGGGGCCAGGGAAGAAGCACATATCTATGTAAAACTCTATAGCTGGATGATAATTATGTCTTGTTTGGAAAATGTCTATTTAACGGAGATCAATGTTCCAAAAATGTTGCGTCCCAAAGTTAACGCTTCTTCTGCAATTCTATATTTTCTGGTTTGGTATGAACATTAACTTATGTTCTCTAATTACGTACTTCTACTGAAGTTTCATCTATAAGGAGCTGGAACCCATTTTGTTTCGTTATATGTTTTACTTTTTGCTTCTTTAGATTGATTGATGTTCATGTTCTTGTGAATTAGTCTTCCCTAGAATAATATACTTTATGTCCAAGCATCATGACCACTATTAGACAAGTCTAACTACTAAATGGAGGAATATGCTTGTGTATTTAACGAATAAACAGTTACTGGCAAACTTTGTTTCATTTTTTGTGACTGTATTTGGTCTTCACCAGAATTTCTTTGCCGGACTTGAAGACAGAAAAGAAGAATTTGGAATTGCAGACATTCAGCTTGGACTTGCTACCCTTGAAGAAGTTTTTCTCAACATTGCGAAAAAGGCAGAGCTAGAAAGTGCTGCTGCTGAGGGAAGCTTTCAAACCGTGACCTTAAATTCGGGACTGTCTGTTCAAGTAAGTCTAAATGTCAAATACTTCTCAACTTTTCCAAACATTTCTCTTGTATAAACCTAGGTAGAAAACACTCAAATTCCGCTAAGAAAATATTAAATGTAATCTTAATTCTGCAGATACCTATGGGAGCAAGATTCATTGGCATTCCAGGAACAGAATCCACAGAATATCCAAATGGCATAATGGTAGAAATATTCTGGGAACAAGATGATTGTGGTGCACTCTGTATTTCTCATCATTCACAAGAGATGCCTATACCATCTCATGTTCAGCTAAGAGCTTCTTCAACAGCTCTTCGTAGAAACTTTTCTGGTCGACGAAAACAGGTAGATGGATTCGTAATAGATCCCATCCAAATATTTGACACAGATACATAGAAAGATCAGTTAGTTAAGCTATAAGGGGGAAGGTAAGTCCTCTAAAGCTCCAAAAGTACTGTAGATTTATATAGTTGTTTATTGCTCTAGCTTTTTCCCAAGCAAGTCAATGTATATAATTTAGGAACATAGTTTTATATTTTGACAGGCTTTTGAAAGCAGCTTTGAAATTATACATTCCGATTGCATTTCATTCTTGAACCCTTTTTTTTTTTTGGTGGTAATGGCAACTAACCAAATGAAGGAGCAAGTATCATGTGAATAGATATACTATCTGTGCTATTACTGCATATTACTCTGGGAACTCGGAGGACATGCCAATACCATGTCATATTGAACCAAGAGCTTCTTCAAAATCTCCTATTCCTCAAACTGTTCTAATAAGAGAATCAAGTTCTTGAGTGATCCTCCTGTCTAAGAAGAAGTTAACGAAGACATCCTCCAAAGTTGGATCAGCTCCAAACCTATCCTATGCACATTTTACTGCCAAAAAGCACATCAGAGAACCTAACATCTTGCTTTGGAAACTCGAACTTTTGGGTTCCAGAGTTATGTTATGTTTGCTTGGCATTTGGAGAGAGACTGTGTACACTTATAATGGCTTTTGAGTTGGGAACTTTGGAAGTCAGAATGCGAAGGAAGACTAGCAGCCTAGGTGCTTGAATCAGCAGGGACATTATTTTCCTTCTAGATGTAAAACTAAGGGATTGAGAATATCATTATACACTCATAGTTGAAACTATTGCAGCAAGACTTGCAATAATATCACAAGCAACAAAAACAATAACAACAGTCAAGAAGAGAAGTTCTATACTACAACTATAGGAAGCTATACGTTAGGATCAGTGGATGATATGCTGGAGCTAGTTTTAGTCACTTCATCACTGCACAAGACATGACAATTAATTAACTGATGAAGTACATGAATTCAAGCACACCTCTTCTAATTCTTCTGGTATCTATTAGTAATTCATTTGCTATATGCATGATAATTCTGTCAAAACGCTATATCAGAACAATATCTCAAAGCACAACTTTTCTATGCAGATACTAATATGGTAACCACTTTGCAAGGGGACAAACAACATAAGTACTACCTCATCAGGGCTCCCTAAGCACTGAAAACTTCCATCGAACAAAATTCCTATGGGGTCGCAAAGGTGCTCTGCTTCCTCCATGGAATGAGCTGAAATGAATGCAAAAACGTACGTTGTCACATGCTTATGAGAAACACATAATTGATAACTAATAATGTTCAGTTATTAGAGGTAACTGGGTAAAGATGAAATGAGGAGCCATGAAGTAATGAGATCTCAAGAAAACTCGCAACCCGATTCTGTTGTTTACTCAAAAGTGGGGGGAAAAAGAAAAAAAAAAAAAAGAAGATATGGGCAGTGTAAAACAACAAACAGACTTACAGAGAGACAAAAGTAGTATTCTACTTTTGCACCGGAAAGATCGAAATAGTCTGTTTTTATTTGGACCAAAATTTGTACTAATGATGATCAAAGGAGTTAATATAGGATCGGTCCATAAATGGTCAAATGCTTCCATATGTAAAGTTAGATGGTTATAATCTCTGGCAAAAGTATTACATCAACTTACTTGTGATAAGTTTAAAAATTGAGGTGTTTTTCCCGTTCTGTTAATGTATCCCAAAGGAGGCTGTGATCCATCCACAAATAAGAAAAAGAAACAAAAAAGTTTGTAACATAAATGTTTCTGTTTCTGTTTCTAAGATCAGACCAAAAAACAGTAATAGAAACCTTTTTTTGCTTCAAGATGATGGTTATTCAACTTACTCATCTTGTGGGCACACACCCATGGTAGAATGGATTGCATTCACTTGTGTCCTCAAATCGAGACCCCCAATACATGCTGTGCCAGAGCTTGGCTTTGTTAGTCCTGTCATCTGACAAGCGAGACAAATCTTATGAAGTTTATTAATAAGGAAAAGAGCAAAAGATCGCATGCTAAAAGCCACTGATTCCTTTCACATCTACATTGGTAATAATACATATATAGGAAACATTATTAGCATATATTACGTTGTTACTATGCTAATGAAGGAAGTTTTACCAGCACCATTTGGGCCTAGCAAACCAAAACACTTCCCTCGAGCTACTGCAAGAGACGACCCTTTGACAGCATGCTACTTAGGGTTCCCATCCTGTGCTGGATATGTCTTTTGGAGTTTACAAGAAATGATCGGATAGCTTGTATCAGGTTTATTGAGCAAATGAGAAGTTTGCCATCAGGGGCCAAAGTACAGGTGAGAACTTTTAGTTTAAACTTTTGCACTTCTACTGACTCTGAGAGGATCAAAGTATGGTGGAAGTGATAGAAGAGTATTATTTAAATCATCTTGCAGGTGCCTCTAGGAGCCGAGTATGCTAAGATTCCAGGAACAAAATCCCCTCAGAATCAGAATCCCGGGGGCCTTATGGTGGAAGTATTCTGGGCGCGGGATGATACAGGCAATCTCTGCATTTCTGGCCACTCAGCTGAAAATCCAGTGCCACCAGATAACCAACCAACTGCTGCTTCAGCATGGAATGCCTGACGTTAAAGAGAAATAAAAATACTATAAAACATTAAAAAAATATACTAAAACAAAAATACCTTAAAACAGAAAGAAGAAGAAATACAATGAGTAGTGGTGACATTACTACATTTTGGATAGATTTTTGGTTATCGGTCACTATGATTTCTAATTGCAACTCAAAGTAGAAAGTTTTTAATTAAATTTTTATTTGTTGTCATTAAATTATTTTATAGGAACAACAGTAAACTTAGGAGGGCATGAAACATAATAGATAGGAAGCTTTGGTTCTAAATTCTCTCAATTTTTATCCATGATCCTATTTCATCCTTCAGCTTTCAAAAGGGTCTAGCAGCCTCAACTTAAATTTTGGTTCAAAATGAAAATGATCCCTCCAAGCTAAATCTAAGTAAATATTTCTCACTTTGCCCCTTGAGGTTTGATTTCATACTTACTGTTCTCCACTAAGTTTGAAAATAAGGCATGTTAGCCCCATTTTATAGTTTTGGTTAACTATTTAGTAGTTGACTAATTTGACTAACAAAAAAATGACAATGCTAGTTTTTTTTTATCAATTTACATAAAAAATGTAAAACTACTAATTAACGAAGATCAAGCATAATATTACCTCTTGTTTACAAAATTTTTCCTAAATTTATTTGTCATTATTTGAATTAAAGTCTAAAAAATGAAAAATAGTATGTAGAAAAATAAACCATAATCCAACACAAGTAAGACGAAATAGTAAGAAAAAAATAAAAGAGACTAAAAAGATGTAGTCTAAGTGGTAAACTTTGGCACTAAAAAGATGATTGTAAAACGAAAATAAAGAGGTATTTCCATACTTTGTAACGTAAAAAGACAAACAAACAAAAAATGGGAATGCCTTTTCTATATATTTTTCATCTTTCTATTAGTGAAATTTATCATCTTCTTTATAGTATTGACTATCCATATATCTAATTGGTAAAGGAAAAAATTCTCTTTTTTTTCTTTTAAATAATATTTTTTGTAAGTTCTATATTTGTATTGATGAAGCAAAGCGAGTACACAATATAAGAGGCATACCCTTAGAACCAATTACAGAAAAAAGATAAGCTAACCAAACTATAAGAGATATTTATTTATTTAGCTTAGGTAAATAATCATTTCTTGTTCTCATTAGATTAATGTTTATTTGTATTCACTTTTCAGTTTATTAGACTTTAAATCGATTAATAATAATGAGATATCAATAATTTGAATAAATAAAGTTAATAAAATTATGTAATAGTAGGTAATTTTAAGCCTGTTATTGGTTGAAGAGTAATTTATCATTTTTGTTTAGTTTATGTAAAATTTTAGGAGGATGGTGTTGTCAATATTTGTTAGTCAAATTAGTTAACTATTAAATACTAACCCAAAACTATCAAAAGGGACTTATTAATGTGCCTTGTTTTTTAACATAGAGGTGGAAAATGGACATTAAATCAACCTTAAAGGCAAAGTGAAAATTATTATACTTAGTTTTGACTTGGAGGTAGGCATGGCCATGGTTCCACTTGGAACCGGGAACCGGACCGGAACCGAACCGTTTGGAACCGGACCAGAACCGGAACCAGAACCGTGGAACCAGAACCGTAGTAGAACCTTGGATAAAGGTTCCGGTTCTGGTTCTCTAAAAAATAGAACCAGAACCAGAACCGCCGGTTCCAGAACCGTTAAAAAATTTAAAAATAATTAATATAAAAAATAATAAAAGTAGAGGCATCATGATGACCAAGGTCATCATGATGCCACCACAATTTTTGCTCTCAATTTTTGCTCTCGGGGGCTCCTCCTGACTTGCACAAAGGTCCTCAGGCTCTCAACGGAAGAAAGAAACAAAGCAAAGGATAGAAAAAAAACAAGAAAGGTGGCTGCCTGCTAAATTTGACAAATTGGGGGTTAGGGTGAATTACAAGTTTACAACGTTACAATTCAACGTTGTAATTTTGTCCAAATTTTCAATACAACGTTACAAATTTGGAACGTTACAATACAACGTTCCAAATTTTTAATTTCATTTTGTCCTATAAATAAGACTTGAAATTTTATTTTCTACTACACCAAAATCAATCTTCTCTCTTCCATCTCTAAACTACTCTCAATTTCTTCATCTATTATCTATTTATTATTTCGTACTTTGTAGAATAATAATAAAATTAAAATATGATATTTATTTTGTATTTATTTTTTTACATTTTATTTAAAATTTTAAATATATTGTTATATTCGTATTAAAATTGGTAAGGATAAGAAATTAAATAAAATTGTATATAACCATACGGAACCGGAACCGGAACCAGAACCAGAACCAGAACCATAAGGAATCGAAATCAGAACTATGCGGTTCTGGTTCTACCTTTTTGAAGAACCAGAACCGCCGGTTCTGGAACCAGAACCAGAACCATCTTATATGGTGCGGTTCTGGTTCTACCTCTTTGAAGAACCAGAACCGGCGGTTCTGGAACCAGAACCGTTGGTTCTGGAACCGTGGCCATGCCTACTTGGAGGGACCATTTAGACTCAATTAGATAAGTTGAAGAACTAAATAGCTACCTTAATAATTATTGAGAAAGTTTTGGAGTCATTTACCCTAGTTACTACAAAATAGAAATCTTTAAGTTGATCTAAGATGGATGAAGTATACTAGTTTTGATTATCATCCTTAAATTGAAGAATCAGTGTATTATATCATGGGAGATCAGCAAAACTACTTAAGGTACAAGACAACATAAG
Organism: Coffea arabica; assembly: GCF_036785885.1. Lineage (NCBI taxonomy): Eukaryota > Viridiplantae > Streptophyta > Magnoliopsida > Gentianales > Rubiaceae > Coffea > Coffea arabica. Next base: position 47,378,640 of record NC_092317.1, read on the forward strand.
TATGTAAAATTAAGATATAAAATAACATAGTAACTATTTGATCATTCAGTCTTGTACAAAATGAAGATACAAACTATAAACATAGCAACTATCTAAAGTACATAAACTATTTGGCATATACTTACATAACCTATTAGTACAAGACAACATGAGTCTTTGGTCCAATCATTTCACTTCTGACAATATTTAGCATATACTTACATAAACTATTGTGCTTTCTATATAAAGTGTTTAAGATTTTCAAACAGGTTGATGGGATATTTGTGCTAGATCCCACCCAAATATTTGACACAGGTACACAGAAAGATCAGTCACTGATCAAGCCATTAAGGAGAAAGGCAAGTCCTTTAAGTTCCACAAGTGCTGAAGATTTATATGGTTGTTTATTACTCTGGTTTTTCTTCCCAAGTAATTCAATGTTTACAGTTCACGAACAAAGTTTTATTTTTTGACTGACTATTAAAAGCAACTTTGAAAGTGTACATTTCGAATTCATTTCATTCTTAATCCCTTTTGTTTTTAAATTTTTTTTTTTTTTCCTTTTTTGGGAAGCAATGAGAGGCTAATCAAATGAAGGAGCACATATCATCTGAACGGTTATACTATCTGTGATATTACTATGTCACTGTGGGAGCTTGAACCAAGAGCTTCTTCAAAACTATAATACCATATTTGCATACATATGTCCAACTTCATTAAGAGCATTGAGTAAAACATTTCAAATCTTTTTGGTCCTCCCCCAACCTAATAACTGTTCTAATGTAAAGAACAAGATAATCAACATCTTAAGTGATTCTGCAGTCTAAGATGCAGATGCCTCAGATTCTGTTGCCACCTTCACGAAGACATCCTCCAGAGTAGTATCAGCAATGTCCCAAGCTTCAACTCCAAATCTCTCCTTTGCAAATTTTACTGCCAAAAACACATCAGACAGACTAACATCTCTCTTTGGAACCTCGAACTTTTGGGTTCCAGAGATGTAGTATGTCTTCTGGGCATTTGGAGAGAGACGCTTAACCAAATCCTCCACTTCCTTCTCATTCTCAGGTGCAGTTGCCATGGTGAATACATAAGTCCCACCATACCTGTCCTTCAGCTGTTAAACATGCAACAAAAACCTTTGCATGTTAGGTCATCCAATGAGCAAGAGTACATGGAGCTAACCATTATATGGGGCAAAAAGCTACCTAGCTTGCTCTCATTGTTAGTTTCTGTTTCCTAATGTTTTTCTTCTAAGCCCAATTGTTACCAATCAACATTTCATGTTTATTAAGTCTTCTTTTTGTATTTTCTTTGATTTCTAAAAGCATTTCCTCCAAAAGTTCTAAAATCTCTTCCAAACAGTTGCCTTCCAATTCAAGATTTTGTTCTTCAAGATGATTAAGAAGAGTACAACTCAATGTTGGAATTACATAAATATCATCAACAATCATATCAATGTATTTAAGTTTGGAGGTATAACATGTTAATGTATGATGGTACAGTATAGATGGAAAGATATAAATTTCCCTCCTTCCTACAAAAACCGTGTAGGCTCAATGCTTTTCTTCGGTGCTATAGTAATTTCTTCTAATCCTTCCAGTATGTAACTAGGTAAAGATTACAATAAGATATATCAGTGAACTAATATGTCTGTTATGTTTTTAATAATCACTTATAATTGGCTATTGGTCCATAGCCTAATTAGTAATTCACTTGCTATAGCCTATATGCATGATAATTCTGTCAAAACACTAGGTCAAGAAGAACATCTATGGAATTGCAAAGCACAGCTGTTCTACGCAGATGCTGATATGATAACCCACTTTGCAAAGTTTAGAATGTAGGGGACAAACAACATAAGGACTACCTCATCAGGGCTCCCTAAGCACTGAAAAGTTCCATCCACAAAAATTCCTATACGGTCACAAAGGTGCTCTGCCTCCTCCATAGAATGAGCTGAATCGAATGCAAAAAAGTAGTTGTCATGTTCTTATTATAAATCAATAATTCATAGTTAATGACGTTCAGTTATTAGAGGTAACAGGACAAAGATGGATCACTCAGCATGAGGAGCCAAGCAATGATCTGATTTCAAGAAAACTGCAACTTCAACCAAACCCTGTTGTCTCTAGTTATCATTTAATTCTCTCAATTTTCAGCTTTTCTGTCTTAAGTAAAAAATAGATACAGGCAATGTAAAACAAAATACAGGCTTATCGACATACACAAGGACAAGCTATCACCAAAAGAAGAGGGCATGAGAATAGGGAGGGAGGGGGATGAACGTACTTGTCAAAATAATTGCTTTATCTTCTTTTGCTTTGTTCACAGCATCCCACAGCATCTTCCGTGAAGCAGGGTCGAGCCCTGTGCTAGGTTCGTCCAGGTAGACCACCTGAAAACGTTCAAAAGGGCACCTAGGATAAAATAAAGAATCTCAGAAGGTTAAAGAAGCAAGATATAGTAGATGGACTGGGATATACTTTTGGGTCCCCTATCAAGGAAATTGCGATGCTTAATCTTCTTTTCATTCCACCGCTATAGCATCCCACACGTTTATCAGCATCTCCTCCTTGAAGCAGGTTCACATTTCTGAGAGCATCGTCAACTGCCTGTTGCATTTATGACAAAGAAAATTGAAAATTCTACTCCTTTTTCTTCTTTTGTTCTTTTTAGTTTCCTTTATTTTCTCCTCTGCCAGTATTCCATATTCTTACTCATCTAAAAAAGCAACAGGAATGCAATTTTTATGGCATCCATCTCAAATTTCTCTTCCCTGGTGGCTTGACTTTAGATTGAGGTTGTAAATGTACTCTACAGGAGTGGTTAGGTGGGCAGTTTGGAAATGTCTCTGGAGCAAATGGTGACGCCTTAATTCATGCGATTTTTGTTTTTGCTATTTTAGCATAACAGGGTAATTCAACTTCATGTGCATAGTTCCTAATGACTGGAACAAAGAAAGTCGGGCAGTTGTTGAAAAGATTCAAACTAATAGGAAGTATGTGCACCCTGTGAATTGAAGTCTCCCAATACAGTTTGAGCTTGTCAATGTTCAGAAGGCATATCAATTATCAACCACAATGCCTCAGAATGTCATTGCAGCCAATACTAGAAGAATACGTTTGTCTGCAGTTCCTCTTCAAGAGTGCAACGCTACTTTTGTGAAGTATTATTAATTATTCCAGATATGTCTACTTTTGCATCAGAAAGATCAAAATGCTCCGTGTTTTTTTGGACCAATTATCGAATAAAGGATTGATGTAGGATCAGTAGACAGGCAGAAAAATGATCAAGTACTTGATGCATAAAGTTAGATTGTTATGATATCAGGGAAAGGATCACATCAACTTACTCGTGATAGATTAGCACCTTTGAGGTTTTTAAGTCTGCCATAAAAATTCAGGTGTTCCCTTCCAGTTAATGTATCCCAAAGGAGGCTGTATGATTAATCACAAAGTATAAAAGTTGTTAGAATAAACATTTCATGATTCTAAGATCAGAAAAAAAAGGTCATATAAACCCTCTTTTATTCAACATGATGGTTATTCAACTTACTTCTCTTGTGGGCACACACCCATGCTGGAATGGATTTCACTCATTTGTGTTTTCAAATTGAGACCCCCAACATATGCTGTGCCAGAGCTTGGCTTTATAAGTCCAGTCATCTACCAATCATGACAAATCATAGTTAAGTTATTAATAAGGAAGAGAGCACAAGGATCACACACTAATCACCACTGGTTCCTTCCATGTCTACAAGAATATAGATACATAGGAAATATTATTAGCATAATACGTACTTACCATACTAATGAAGGAAGTTTTCCCAGCACCATTAGGGCCTAGCAGGCCAAAACACTCCCCTCGAGCTACTGCAAGAGACAACCCTTTGACAGCTTGCTTCTCAGGGTTCCCATCTCTTGCTGGATATGTCTTTTGAAGTTTATGGGAGATAATCGGGTAGCTTGTACCAGGTTCATTGAGCAGGTGTTCAACTTTTAAAATCTAACAAAGACACCAAACAACAACAGTTAAAATTTGCATCATAATGATTTAGTGATATTCAAGCAAGATATTATCCAAATAGCAAGTAGGTGCTAGTGTGCAACTATTAACATTCTGTCAGTTTTGCTTTGTACAGTTTCCTGTATAATGAGGGAGAAACCAAACAAGAAAACACATAGAAATGCTTAAGCTGTAAATATTACACGATCAGATTGCTTTACCCAGCTACATTAATACTTTTGATGCTTTAGATACTCCAACCAGGTATACCTTCTATTGGACAGAATGCAGAAACACAAATTCCTATTTGGAAATTCTGAAATAGTGGATATGTTTTTCAAGTTTTATACTCACCCACAGCCATTGGTACACATTTATGAATATAATGTACCTCTTGATTAATATCCTGATTATCAACTTGAACAAGAACCCCAGACTCTTGAACTTGCAGTCTAGGACTCTGGAAAGATGGAGGCCTCTCTTGAGAGCTTCGGAAGATGGATAGAGGACTTCTACAAAAGCAACCTCCTAATGTGCAATATGACATGAAAAGAAACACCAACCATTCAATTGACATGATTATTAGAACTCCCCTCATTCCACTATTTTCATCCCTCAGGCTTTGCCACCGCATTCCATATGCCCCCATCTCAAATGCAGCCTCTGAAAAGTTGAAGAGTTCATCTAATCCACAATAGAGAGATAATGCAGGAAAGAGCTCCAAGACAATGAGCCACACTCCTAAAGACAAGCATTATGTGATTATGAGCTATTTAGAGCTTGCATGAATATATGAAGGTTACAGAAATGGATGGCAAGGCCCAAAAGTTAAACCATAATTTACATCATAGGTGTCAATGGTACTAGAGATCCTTGTAGGAACCAAAATAGCGGGCCAAAGAAGGCCATAAATCATACTCAGAGGCAAAATTTATATACTACAGTTGACTTTGAGTGTTCCATTAGTGTATGCTAATATGCGTCAACCTTATGAACTTAAAACCTTGTGATTTTTATTTCACTACAGAGTACCAAGAAGTCTCAGTGCTCTAGGAAGAGTAGAACTTAAAACATAGAACTGCATCTCTGATTGTATACAGTTTTAGGATTAATGAAATATAGACATATAAATAAGAGCAAAACAAACTTTAGATCGCATTCTAGAACCTCAAAGATCTAGTAGTACCATTAACGTTGCATGTTCATATTTCTTAACAAGGACATCAGATGGTCCTTAAATGAAACACAAAATTTTGCACATCCACTCTCATCACAAACTCACAATGAACACAATTTGTACAAGTTGACCATAATCAAAGGTTAATGGCAAGTTCTTAGTGGACTTGCTTACTGAAAAATAATTGATTATCGATGAAGTGTTAGTCATTTTGTAGAAAGGAGAATGAACAGATAAATTAATGCTCTTTTTCCCCACTGAAACTAGCACCTTCCTTGGGTAGCAACTGATATGTAATCCCAAAATCCGAATATGAAAAGGTGGATAGGTATGCAACATGAGTCATAGCAAAAGGTGCCACCTGGAGTTCAAGCAAGATGGTAAAAGTTGATACCCTAATAAAAGTGGAATGTAAAACTTCAAAACGAGTAGCTTTAGACTTTGCTAATTTACATATCCAACAGTCTATGAAGGAAATAAAACTGGTAAAATATCTGAATGTCAATGTTTGGGTAGGAAAACAATAAAATCTAAAACATTTTCTGGAAACATAACAGGTAATGGATAGAGCAATGATTTCAACATACTTGGAAATGAAACATCTGCAATCAAGCGCTTAAAAAAAAATCCCCCCACTAACCAACTGCCAAAGACCAGCACGAATCCAAAAACTGCAATACCCAGCACGTTAGACATGTTAATCAGAAAAATACATCTAATTCAAACCGAGTTATGCTGTACTTTCCTGAAGCACTCTTTGCACTTGAAAAGACCGTTGAGAGCAGAAAGGCTGCAGAAATTAGTAAGTTTATGTGGATGAAATAAAACACACTTTGGATGCTATACGAGTTCAACGTGAAGATGGTTAACCCTGCACAATAACCAGATATGTGAAGCAATGTGAACAGATTGTTTAGTAACTTGAAAGCCTTAAGTTCATGTTTTACCTGCCAGTGTGCCAAATACTACAAAACAAACCATGTAGAGTGAAAAGATGAGGAGAAAATAGAGGTATGTAATCAACCAATAAGGTGCATTGCCAAGACCATGCATTTTCATCATCGTTGCTAGCTTCTGCTGCTTCTCATAAACCAGGGATGTTAAAATGACCTAATTCAGAATCACAAAATGAAAATTGAAACAGTCAGAAAATTGATAATGTTTCACAAGGAAAAATAGTAATGTTAATTTACTCTGATCCTTTATGTAAAATGAAGCTTCCCCACGAAACATGTAAAGAACCTGTGAAATGTCAAATAAATGAGCTTAAGTTCAGTTAGCTGGTGTTTTCTTCATAGAAATCATTTGTGTAGTTCCAGGATCCTACCATCCACGTAATTCAAAAAAATTGCCATGATGACCAAATATATATGGATGAGCACATTATGAGCTGAATAGTCCAGGTTCAATATCGTTAGTCCAACTGAGATGATTATGTCAAAGAATAATAGAGACTGGAAAGTCCTTCAGTTGTTAAAGTAATTGCGGCAAAAAGACATTAGACAAATTAATTGGATTACGGAAGGTGAAACCAAATGCATGGATTTTGGTATCGTCATCCACCTGTCAGTTACTTTCATTCAGTGAGACACGCATTCATGCACTTACCGGGAATAATTGCAGTATTACCCATGTAAAAAACACAAGCCCAATTGAAGATGCAAAATCATATGTGACATTAGTACTTGCTCTGGGCATCTCTCCAATAAACTCAAAGATCATTCTTACAGAAGGCCCAAGCAAAGATTGGAGATAGGCATTCCAAACCTGTGTACATATGAAAATAGGGATATATATAAAAAAATTGTGGCGAATGTATACTGGTGGTCATCAAGAAATGCCTTAAAGTAACACCAATATGGAGGAGAAGCTTAAGGATTGCAAAGATATTTCACTTAGGAATCATCAACTTAAACTTTATGCAACCAAAATTGTCCTCCTAATTAACAATAAATGAGGCTTAATGAACATCATTTTCAATCTTGGAAATGCATAATTAGAATCTTAAACAAGAAGCAGAAAATTTTGAAAAAGTTAAGGGATGGTACCATGTTCAAAGTACTTCCAACAGGCACCTCATTTGGTGGTTTCTCTGAGCTTGTAGGGGTAGTATTATACCACAGATGTACATCAAAATGCTTCATGTCTGAATCTCGAAAGTCATATGCTGTTAAAATAAAAAAACAGTGCTTACTAACACAGAAGAAACAACAGGAGTGCACATAGTTCCAGCAAACAGAAGCATGGATAGGGGAAAAAAGTAATGACCGACCAGCCAGTATTTCATTTATCTCCCCGTTCTTGTACTGGCCATCATACAGTTCATCATTAATTTCCATGTAGTTCTTGCGCCACGCAAGTAAGCCTTGAAGACATTCAGTCACTGAATAGAATCAGAGGAAGAGAATTTGAGTATTTGATCACCAGAATAAACAAGCACTGCAAGTATGAATATGTGCATGACTATAGACACGCATACACACACACACGCACACATATATATGTATGTATGTATGTATATATTAGAGGAGGCCAAAGTTGACGGTTATTAAGATAAAAGATGAATTAGTTGAGTGTTCAAAATTCGAATGACAAAGTTGCCCTGTCTATCACGTCACAGGTGAAAAACATAGACAATTTCATCATCGATTCATTTCACTTGATAGGTCTGTAGTAGTAAGTCATACCTTCTGTTCCATCCTGAGTACGGACTGGAATTGTGAAATTTGCTTTGCATTGAGATTGAAGATGGTAATATTTCTTCTCAGAAGTCTTATCAGTCTTCCCCTGAAATGCACAAAAAAAATTCACACTGCTGATACAAAATAAGATGAATGCAAAGAATAGATTGTGATACTTTGGGCTCATAGTTGGGGAAAAGTCTGATACAGGTAAGAACAAGTAACCAAAAGAGCAAAAAAGAGAAAATATTACAAAAACACAATCTGCTGTATTATTGAGACCGCAGGAGGAATTTGAGAACATATTTCCAGCCACGCCTGTCAATAGTCACCAATGAAGGTGAGGCGAAGTTTCAAAATTTTAGAGACTGTATTTCATCATATGTAAACTAAGCCACACACCCTTTACCAACAAACCCCTCCCACCACCCTCCCCCCGCCGCCCCCCCCCCCCCCCCAAAAAAAGTATTAAGTAGAAAAATCCTTAGAAAAGGTGTAATACTTTCTCCAAATTCTCTGTTGTTCCCAGTTATTAGTATAATTGCGGGACAAGAGCCGTTTATTCTGCAAGACTTGTCTGGCAAATCATTTGACTGCGGAATTTGGTTAGTTTTCACTGCTCGGAACTCAGCAGCTGGGATTAGAAGCAAAGGAGTCCCTTCTGTTGCCATTTTTGCGTTGTAATGCTCCCCAAACACATTCTTCTTCGCCAGATAGCGTCGGAGCCAACCAACCGACAGAAAAAGGATAACAGGGAACAGAATCAACCTTAAATTCGACCTCAGATGCCGTCTCTGAAATATTAAAAACATGAAACATAGTAGTTGTAAACTTTTAATCAAAAATTAAAATAGACAGAATTTTATGCTGATTTCTTGTTTACAGCTTCCTGATAGTACTAGGTGTTTAACGAGATGACAACTATACAAAACCAAATGCATGCATGAATTACATGAATATATTCACAAAGCTACAACTTCTCAATACATAACTACAAGAACAAAATTGACAGTGTTCATAGAAGCAGAAATTTTCAGATGATCGATCCAAGAGAAATGAAATGAATTAAACGAAGTGGGTTCTACAACATACATGGTATATGAGGTTCTTTCTAGTCAAAGCGACTGTTTGATTCCAGAATCCTGCCATTGTTAGATTGGATGCTTCTTTTGCTGTGCTCTCTAGCAAGAAGAAACTTGTCTCAGACAACTGATCAGGCCTAAAACATCAAATGATGATTCAACCCCCTCCCTCTCTTTTTCTGTTGGGATTCACCTAATAATCTCTCATTATTCACCTTCTTAATTGGAAGTTTCCCTATTTCTCAAGGAGGACTCAAGTTCCAGTGCCTCCCAACTGTTCAAACAAACTTCCTCTTCGGTAGTAGTATCACTTCCTTCTTGAAAATTGAACTCGACAAAAAGCCAAGATAGAAGAGGAAACAGTCACACAAAAATCTTACGTTTCAAATTCAAATTACGATTGACGAGGACAATGCTTATCTGGACTAGTGACAAAGGTTTAAGATACATCGGCTTCATTAATGCAACTAATTCCTAGATTTAAGCTTTTAAAAAAAATTATTTATTTTTTCATTGGAATTGAAGTTTTTTAACACGACAAGAGGCATCATGCTTTATAATTTATATACGGATTTTTCCAGCATTGGATATTCGTTAACACATCCAAAATTCACATAATCTACCATATATATATATATATATACGCGCGCATATTACAATTATTACTCCTCCTCTACATTTGCATATTTTTGCATATTATACTCTCTCTTATATTTATTTGCTTTTTTTAATTAATTTTATATTTTAAAAAGTAAAATATCTTTTAACTGAGTGTCTAATAACCATCCCGTAACAAACTTGAAAGTATACATCTATGACACATTCAATGAACCTTTCAAGAAGGTACAAACACTTTCAAGAGGTTCAAATTCAATGCTTCAAGGATAATATCTTATCCATTACTCTCTTCACATTAATACTGTTACTAGCAGTTTTTCCTTTTTAACTACTGTGAAACAAGAAATCTTCTTGAGTTGGTGATCTTTTGCTTGGGCAATTTGAAGAAAATCGGAACAAATTTGCCGGGATGAATTGAAGTCTCACGATTCCCAAGGGCACCGCAAACCAGAAAGAGTCTTGTCAGCATTTTAACCTTAAACTTCACAAAATGACAAAGATATAGGGAAGAAGACTGAAGAGTTCCAGAGAAAGGGATCAAAAGGAAAACTTTGAAGGCAAAGAAGCATTTGAGACTACTGAATCAATGGAATTGCTAAGTGGGTTTTCACTCTTGCTGCAGCAAATCAATGCTTTGCTTAGGAAGAACTTCATTCTTGCATGGAGAAACAGAAGATCAACATTTCTTCAACTCTTCTCTTCATTCTTCTTCATTGCTTTTATGTTTGCATTAAGGAAGACCAATAACTACACAGAAAGCAGACCTAATTTCTCTGCAAAAGTTCGTGATCCCAAGCCCATCACTAATCCTCCAATTCCTGCATGTGAGGACAAGTTGATCATCAATGTTCCATGTTTTGACTTTGTTTGGAGTGGCAGTGGAAACCAAAGACTTGAGTCCATTGTCAATGGCATCATGACTAACAACCCTGGTCGCACAATTCCTCAGAGTAAGGTAAATTTTCTTGTCTCCCCCTTTGTTTTCCCCCATTTTGGAATTCGGTAAAGATTCTACTGATTGATGAATTCCTCTTTGTCTCCCTCTATAATCATTTGCATGCATGGATATGGAATAAGTTTTTTTTTCTTTTTCACTTCGTTTAGTGAAATCCTTTAGATTTTCCATGGTGTGTGAAGTTTTGCTAGTTTTTTTGCCATGTTGATTAGAGCCCTCCTTGGTATACAATAAAGCTATCAATCAAGCCACTGTATTCTTCTTCTTTTTTTTTTTCTTTTTTGGCGGATATGATACATATATGATGTTTCACGACTATATGTAGCAGTTGAATAAGAAACAGTTTAATTGAGTTAATGGAACCAAGAACGGAGAATTCTGAGTTTGTTTATTTACTGACATTATATGGTTATGCGTTTTAAGCTTTGCTGGCACAATCAGGGGATTTATGTTTCTGTGCAGGTCAAATCATTTAGAACAAAAGATGAATTGGATAAATGGCTTTTGGATAATCCAATGCGTTGCCCTGGAGCTCTACACCTTTTTGAAAGAAATGCCGAGGAAATAAGATATGGTATAGAAATCAATTCATCTTCTTCTTTTGAATTTGGAAGGCAAATTGAGGATCCTGTTTTCAAGTTTCAAGTGCCCCTTCAGTATGCTGTATCGCGTGAAATTTCTAGATCCTTAATCGGAGGTAGTTATTGTAATTTGCTTTGCAACGAATAGCTCAAGTTCTCTGATTTATTAGATTTTTGTTGATTACCTGAATGAACTCGTGGTTTGATACCTAATTCTCAGATCCCAATTTCAGCTTTAATGTTGGTTTAAAAGAATTTGCGCACCCTCCCAGAAGAATTGACTCTTCAGATAGCTACGATGGTAATCCATTTGCAGAAAGTTTTCCGGCACTATTCTCTTTTGCAGTTTCTCTGTTTGGTTTCATAGCTCAGATTCATTACATGTTTTTTCACATTTCCGAAAACTTTAAGTTCTCTGCTTTTTTAGGTTCTTGAACTTTTTAAGTTCTCTGATTTTTTTTAATTTTCATCAAGCACCTGAATAAACTGGTGATGTGATATTCCAGCATCAGATCTCAGTTTCAGCATTGATGCTGGTTCTGCAGACCCTCACAGAAACATTGACTCTGCGGATAGCGATGCGAATAATTTATTTGCAGCCAGCTTTCCAGCAATTTTCTATCTTTTAGTTGCTATGTTTGGTTTCACATTTCGAATTCATTCTCTGGTTCTGGAGAAAGAGCTGAAACTTCGACAGGTAGTTGACCATGTACTTTGATTTTAGATCAGCAACATCAAGTTGGTACTTTTTTTCCCCTCATACTACAATTTGTGTTGCAGACAATGAGTATAATGGGCCTCTACGACAGTGCCTACTGGACTTCATGGTTCATATGGGAAGGGTTCATGGCTTTTCTGATGTCTTTGCTTATTGTTGCTTTTGGGACAATGTTTCGAGATGATGTTTTCATGAAAAACAATATTTTCCTAGTATTCCTTCTATTTTTCCTTTTCATGATTAGCATGGTGAGCTTCATCACTGGATTTGTGCCTTTCCCTGATTGCTTTTGCAATCAATGTCAGCATCGCTGTTGGAATTATGGCTAAATCTTCTGCCTCAAAATCTTAGGTTAGCTTTGCATTCATGATTTCAACCCTACTCAGCAAGTCGTCTTCAGCCACAACTGTGGGCTTCTTCATCCTTGCTTTTGGACTTGTGACAGTGGCAAGTGTCTCTTCTCCAGAACAATCATTCATTGTAATAATTCTATGATTATTGACCCTTTTTGCTTTTGGTTATTAGATTTTTTCTTCGCTATTCTACGACGGAACAGTGAAAAATAGTAATTATCGCATCTTGTGGTCATTTTTTCCACCTAATCCTTTTGCTGGAGGTTTTACCGTGCTTGAAGAGGCAGCAGGGGAAGGTGGCATTAGGTGGAGTCAACGAGCGGAGTGCAAATTACTGGGAAATCCTTGTGTTTCAATGGTACGAAAGCTTCAAATCCTCTTCGTTTACAAGTATGCTCCATCAATACTTGTTTTGACGAGCATCCTTGGTTCAGAGTTCTCTTCCACTATTTATTGTTCCTTATTTTGATCTCACGTATTCATGCTTTCAGTGACCAAATCACTTTATTCATTATTCAAGTTGAACAGCTGATATCTATTGTCGACACTTTAACAAATCAATTTTTATCATTGGCAGGTCTACTTTTATTTATGGCTTGTCTCTTTGTTCTTTTTCTGGTCTCTTGTGGCTATTTATTTTGATAATATAGTCCCCAACTCTGCTGGTTTGAGAAAATCACGTCTATACTTCTTGAAACCAAGCTATTGGACAGGGAGAGGAGATAGTAACTTGACAGGTAAAACAGCAACCCATGTTGTAATTATGATTTCTGGCATCCACGATCGGTGCTATAATTGACAGTACATTTCTCACCTCATAATGCAGAGGACATCAGACATCTTGCATCTAGGTCCCCTACACAGCCGGATCATTTCACTCCGGATGATGAGGATGTTCATGAAGAGGAAGCATCTGTCAAAAAAGCAACAATCGAAGGGACTGTTGATCCAGATGTTGCTGTTCAGTTGCGTAGCCTTACTAAGTCATATTCTATGGCATTAAAGATAAGATGCCACCGGTTCTGCTTTTGCTATTTTTGCTGTACATGCAAGATTACAAAACCTTTTGTGGCCGTGAAGGTAAAAATCTTCATATTGACGTAACTGGAATTAGTAATGAGAGATCTGGATTTCCAAACTGAACAGTGAACTTCAAAGAAGCCATATCTTCACATATAAATGCTTCAGTTGTTTCTTGCAATCTCAAACTCTCAAAGGCTTTCACTAATGTTTTCTGTAAATTTTTTTTTTTTAAATTTTTGTCTAGGAACAAAGGGAACATAGATTATGCTTATGGTAGTTTCCAGAGCACAATTGAGATCTAAGCAACAGCATTTGGTTATTTTTATTTAGTACTCTCCTCAGCAGAAAAACAACTTGTGTCCTCAGTAAAATAGTAACGAAATGTGTTCTCTTTTTTTTTTCCCCGTCATTATCGCACGAAATTTCGAGGTCTCAATGAAGATAATGCATTCATTACAACGTGATATGAACTTTCTTCTCAGGATCTCTGGATGAATTTCCCAAAGAATCAGTTGTTCTGTCTCCTCGGACCAAATGGAGCTGGCAAGTCTACCTTAATAAGCTGTTTGACGGGAATCACTCCTGTGACTCATGGAGATGGTAAAGATTTTTCTTGTCTTTTATATTTTGAAATGGACACAGGCATGCCCACTTGAGTTTTGTCTGAATCTGTCGTTGGCTGGTGTAATTCTTACGACATTTTGTGCAATCATCAACTTTCCTTATATGTAAAAACTCAATGAGAAATATACCAAATCTTGCAAGAATTACATCAACTCGGATTGAATGAAAGAAAACTTAAATGGAGCTGCCCCATTACCTTTTCAAATAAGGATTGTAGATTGATTGATAGAAAAAGTACAGATATAATCAAGTTCGCTTCCTTTTGGCAGCAATCATCTACGGCAATTCTATTCGAAGCTCAAAAGGAATGTCAACAATCAGAAGACTGGTAGGAGTCTGTGCGCAGGTAACTTTTCATCCTTCCCAAAGTTTCAACAAAGTTCAAAACAAAGAAGCCAAAGCAATTTTTACCTTGTGTAGTTCGACTCTCTTTGGAATGCACTATCAGCTAAAGAACATCTCCATCTGTTCGCTAGTATAAAAGGCTTGCCCACGGCTACACGAAAATCAGTGAGTTTTGCAAAAAACTATATTGAAAGGTCCTACCTCTCTACTCTGCATTTAGCATTTGCAGTTTACAGAACTAGTTTTTCTTATTAACATTAACTTTCTCAATTTACACAACTACAGGAAGTGAAACGTTTGCTGGCTGATGTCGACATTGACAAGATTGCTAATGTAAGAGCAGGAAGCTACAGTGGGGGTACAAGGCGCCGACTAAGTTTAGCAATTGCTCTTATTGGAGACCCGAAACTTCTTATCTTGGATGAACCAGTATATAGCATTTGAACTACTTTCCTCCTGAATACGTTTAATCCATTTATTATTTGAAATCAAATCCATTAACAAATTTGTAGACAACTGGAATGGATCCTGTTACTCGGAGACGCATCTGGAATGTAATTGAGAATGCAAAGCAAGGGCGTTCTATCATCCTCACAACACATTCTATGGTTGAAGCTGATGTTTTATCAGATCGCATCGGAATAATGGCAAAGGGTATGCTTCGCTGTATTGGCATCTCTATTGTGCTCAAGTCAAGATTTGGTTCAGGTTACGCTGCAAAGGTAACATTCCCCAAAAGTCTTTACAATATTTTGTCCCGAGAGAATGACATCAATGCAAAGCATCGAGAAGCTGTGAAACTCTTTTTCCAACAGGTATGATTCCTTGATAATAAGATTGTCAATGTTTCTCCTCGCATCAATAAATTCCTGTTTAATATTTTCCTTGTATATCTTACAGCGGCTCAATGTTGAACCAAAAGTGGAAAACGAATGCATGTTGACATTTACTCTACCAAGTGCTGAGGAAGAGATATTAGCAGTAAGTTCCTCTGAGTTCGTCTTTGTAATTACTGATGCCAAAGTTACAATTGTCCTTCTTGACTGCATGATTTTCCATTCCTTCATCAGCGATTCTTTTCTGAGCTGGAAAAGAGAGAGAGCGAATTTGGCATCAAAAGCATCCAAATAGGTCTCGGGACGCTTGAAGAAGTTTTCCTAAATATAGCAAAGAAAGCAGCGCTACAAACATTTAATCCTAAGGAGAACATGAAAACTTTGACCTTGCCATCAGGGGCCACACTGCAGGCAAGAACTTTTAGTTTAGCTTTTGCATTTTGAATGATTTTGATAGGGTAAGAATATGGTAAAAATCACAAAAGAATGCTGTTCAACAATCATCTTGCAGGTGCCTCTTGGAGCGGAGTATGTTAAAATTCCAGGAACGGAGTCCCGCCAGAATCCCAGAGGCCTTATGGTGGATATCTTCTGGGCACAGGATGATACAGGCAATCTCTGCATTTCTGGCCATTCAGCTGAAAAGCCAGTGCCACCAGACCTCCAACTAACTGCTGCCTCCTCAGTTACTTCAACAAGGAAAAGCTGCAGTTGCTAGCGAGAGAAGGAAATGTTGTGCAGGCATCAATCATCTGGCAGGATAATTGTTTGTCAAAGAACTAAGGAAACGTTGTCCTGCACATTTTCTTTCAGCCAATACAGTTGCAGATTTTGCCTTTGCCAATGGATTCACGTTGCAAGGTGGGCGGACATAACAAAAAGCTTACCTCTGGCGCAAATGATTTGAAACATAAATTTATGCAAGCCAAGCAACTCAAAGACATTAGTTTTAAGAAGACAGATGCTACAAAGAAACCAAAAGGCTCAAATGACATCCAAAACTCCATCTGAATTTGTTTTTTTTTCCCCTTGTCAGCTGGATGAAAGTGCTGTTTCTTGTTTCCTTTGCTCTGGATTAAGAGATTGATCCTGCATAATCAGAGAAATGAAAACATGATTAAAGCGATCTCAAATATCGCAGTCCAACCATCGAGAAGCACAATTTTTTGTTCAAGCTACAACAGCCAATTAAGCAAATGCATTGAGGTGCAAAAATTTAAGGTCATTGTAAGGCAATAACAGATCATGCAAAAGTAAACTAAGTCCTAGACTACTGGAAATCGCAGTCCTTGTATTCCCTTCTTTGCTTATATTGTACCAGTCAAGAATTGCAGAATATACCGGTAATCGCAGTTTTTCCTTTACAATTGAGATGTACATTCTTGCACCAGAAAACCACTTAAGAGCCATCAAAAAAAGGGGCTAAAAAAATAAATAAATCCCACCAGTTGAAGTGTAAAATTCGGCTAGAGATACGGTAATAATACTCGAGCAACATTACAGACTTAATATGACAGAATATTAAATCAAGCCTTAGAAATAGAAGTTTCTATATTGTTATTTCGCAATGTTTTAGTCAAATCAAGTTTTTAGTACTAGTTTTATTGGAATCAAGTCATACTAGTTTTTTATTATTTAAGAATTAGTATTTTATTAGAAAATTTTTGTGATTGCAAGACATGTTTACTAGGTCATTTAATCTTATCTATAATTAGGGAGTTTTATTATTGTTGTCAGTGAAATTTGAGAGTTTTGTTATTATATGTAATTAATGATATATTCGAGGATGGAGACATCTCGCAAAATTAGTTGGGCCTTATACTTTTTTTTTTTTGTCGAAACGATAGGATACTTTCATTATAGTAAGGAAAAAATTTACAAGTGCGAGCAACGGCTCGAGAGAACTTTACAAAAGTGTTCAAAGACACTGAGGAACATTCCTTTCCTCATCCACAATAATGCCTAAAGCATCAACACTTAATTTTCTACTATCTATCATATTTTCTTCCCTACTCAAGCAAAAGGAGCACATGCAAAACAGTTTTTTCACATTCACAATATCCTCCAGCAATGTAGCCATTCTGCTCCCCATAGGCTGTGTTTTTGTTAGTTGTTTCAGCAGCTCCTTGTTGGCAAAATTGAGCTTGATTCTGTTCCAACGATATTGCGCAGCTTTACACAGGACTAACTTTAAAGCTAATGCATCATCTAGGCTTTGGTTCCCCAGGCTTCTTTCTTTCAGCTTCCATTCTGCAATCTTGGTGCCTGTAGTTGTTCTAACTGTTACTCCAATGCCTAGATTGTTTTGACCTTTCCTTGTAGCTGTTGACAGGTCCATGATCATAGCTCCCTGAGCTTCATTGCCTTGGCTTTGTTGATCATGCATGTGGTCTGTTTCTTCTGTGCTCGTTCTATCTTTTGATTTCTCTACTTCCACTTGCTCCAGCCACTCTCTATGTGCTTTCTCTACTGTTCTCAGTGGTGGTGATCTAGTTGAGCTCTCAAACTCCTTCTTATTCCTATCTTTCCATATTTGCCACAAGATATTTGCCGTTAATCCAATATGTTCCTTCCCTTCTGGTCTTGCCCTTGCTTCTGAGATTCTAAACCACCATCTTCTGAAATCTCCCTGCTGATCCTGAGCCCCCTCCCAGTGAATAGGTGATGCCTTCCAAATGTCAACCGTGTGGGGGCATGTTAGCAATAGATGTTCAACTGTTTCCTGTGCCTCACCACAGGTTCTGCATATTGGATCTCCTATTTTTGTTCTTCTACTCACGGCTTCTCTCACTGGTAAAGCTCCTTGTATACATTTCCAAATGAAGAGCTTGATTTTGTGCTTGATGTTAAGCTGCCAGAGTGTGTTCCACATTTGTGACATTTGCTGACTCCCCTCTATATAACTCGAACCAGCTACCTCTGAACCACCCTCCCTTACTTGTCTGTTGTTCTTCATTT
This sequence comes from Coffea arabica, assembly GCF_036785885.1. Taxonomy (NCBI): domain Eukaryota; kingdom Viridiplantae; phylum Streptophyta; class Magnoliopsida; order Gentianales; family Rubiaceae; genus Coffea; species Coffea arabica. The sequence goes on from NC_092317.1 coordinate 47,396,578, forward strand.
GGATTTTGTAACCTGAATTGACCGTGTACTCCCCACCTGCCTGTGGTTGCCAGTAATAGCTGTCTTCCCTCCCTGAAAGACTTAGGGGAATACTTAGGATCCTCTCAGCATCATTTCTGTTGAAGACTTTAAATATGGTGATCTTGTTCCATCTGTTGTGGCAAATGAGCTCATCCACTCTTTCCAAATCACAATTGTTTGGCTTAACTGTACTTGGCATTCCTGAGATTGTCTCTGGTATCCATTTATGCTCCCAGATTCGTGTATTCCTGCCATTGCCAATTCGCCTAATCAGTCCCTTATCCAGCAAACTTCTTGCTCCCATTAAGCCTTGCCAAATCCAGGAGGCACTTTTGGGGGGATTGCAATGAAGTATAGATTCCTTAGGGAAATATTTAGCTTTTAGCACCTTGCTCACAAGAAGGTTTGGCTTGGTGAGGATTCTCCATACCTGCTTCCCTAACATTGCTTTATTGAAAGCCTCAAGGTCCTTGAATCCAAGTCCTCCCTCATTCCTCTTTCGTGCCATTCTCTCCCAAGAAGTCCAGTGCATTTTATTTCTGCCACTTGTTTCTCCCCACCAGAAGTTAGCCATCAGAGCACTGATATCTTTGCAAAGTTTCCTTGATAGCTTAAAGCATGACATGACATACGTTGGCATGGCCATAGCTACTGACTTTAGCATTACCTCTTTCCCTGCTGAGCTGAGGAACTTGCTTTTCCAGTTTTGAAGTCTCCTTTTAATGTTTTCTCGAACAAAGCCAAAAATCTGGTCTTTGGTTCTTGAAATCACCATAGGGAGACCTAAATATTTTCCTTGCTTAGCCTCATTCATCCCTCCTAATGCCTGGCGAACTTCCTCCCTTTGATCACTAATCATGTTTCTGCTGAAAAATACTGCAGACTTGTCTAGATTGACCATTTGACCTGAGGCAGCTTCATAGGTTTTAAGAATATTCATGATCTCAGTAGCTTGCTGCTTATCAGCTTTGCAAAAAATGAGGGAGTCATCAGCAAAGAAAAGATGGGTAAGTTCAGGTCCTTGCCTGCTGATTTTTAATCCCTGAATTCTGCTACTCTCTTCAGCCTTCCTCAGCAAACTTGATAGTCCTTCAGAGCAGATCAAGAATAAATAAGGGGACAGAGGGTCTCCCTGTCGTATGCCTCTCCCTGGAGTAACAAAACCTTTGGCTTCTCCATTGCAATTGAAAGAGTAAGTTACAGTCTTCAAGCAGCTATTGATCCATTTAATCCATACCGGACAGAAACCCATTTTTTCCATCATAGCCTGCAAAAAGTGCCACTCTACCCTATCATATGCTTTTGCCATGTCTAATTTAATTGCCATGTATCCATAGTTTCCTTGTCTTTTGTTTTTGAGGTAATGCATATATTCATGTGCAATCATCACATTGTCAAGGATCTGTCTATCTGGGATGAAAGCAGATTGAGTTTTGCTTATGCATTTATCCAGGACAGACTTCAGTCGATTAGCAAGGATTTTAGAAATGATTTTGTAGAGTACACTACAAAGACTGATAGGCCTATAGTTCTTCAAACTGGTTGGATGCAACATTTTAGGGACCAGGGATATGACAGTATGATTAACTGATTTAAGCATGTATCCGGATGAAAAGAAGGCTTTGATTGCAGGGATAACATCACATTTGATGGTACTCCAGAACCTTTGGAAGAACAAAGGAGTCATCCCATCTTGACCTGGGGCTTTTTCAGAGTTCATAGAAAAAAGTGCTTCATGAATTTCCTCCTCCTCCACATCTTTAGTCAGTCTTTCATTCATTTCCTGGGTTATGGATTGAGGAATACCCTCTAGAACTTCTGACATATCACCCCTCCTCCCACTGTTAAACAACTCCTTAAAAAAGTCTGAGATTTCAGCCACAACCTCCTGCTCATTCGTCGTCCATGAACCATTCTCTTTCTGCAAGGTTCTGATTCTATTACTCACTCTTCTGCCTTTAACATAGGAATGGAAGAACTTAGTATTTTTATCACCTTCCCTAAGCCAACTGATCCTAGCTTTTTGACACCAGAAATTTTCTTCCTCCCTATAAGCTACTTTCAATTGGTCTTTTATGTGAGCTAGGATATCTTTCCTATTGGCAAAACTCGAATCCTTAACTCTATCAAATTCCTTTTTCAGATCAGTAATTCTTTGCCTAGAATTTGCTTGGAAAGTATTCCTCCACTTCAAAAGCTCAATTCTGCAATTTTTAACCTTCCTAGTTACTTTGAACATTCTAGATCCTTGTTCTTCCTTACTCCAAGCATTTTCTATCACCTGTTGGATCCCCTCCCTTTGGAGCCATCTTTTGTCAAAATAAAATCTCTTCTTTCTTCTCTCTTTCCCCGGTTCAGTATCTAGTAAAAGCATAGAATGGTCAGACGCAAAAGTGTCTATATGTTGACATCTAGCCTTTCCAAAAACTTGGAACCAATCCATATTACACAAACATCTGTCCAACCTTTGCCTAACCTCTCCTTCATTATCCCAATGGTTGCTCCACGTCCAAGGTTGTCCCTCAAACCCGATATCTATAAGGCTGTTCTGATCTATGAAGTCTCTAAAGTTCTCGAAACTTCTCTCCTGCCTTAGAACTCCTCCCCACTTCTCATCATTGGACAGAATGTCATTAAAGTCCCCAGCAATAATGTATCTAGGTCCCCACAGATTTCTCCTATTACTTAGTACCCTCCATTGTTCTTTTCTGATCATAGGGTCACAGCTAGCATAAATCCCAATAAACCACCAGCTAACCTGAGTATCAGGATCTTCTAGCTTAGCTTCTATCGTGAAAGCAGATTTATACATCTCCAAGATGTTAGTATCCTGACTCCACATCAAAGCCATACCACCTGCTCTGTTCATAGCTTCAACATTCACATTACCATTACAATTTAAAACTCTAGTCAGTCTGTCTATCACAGGCTTTCTATTTTTCGTCTCACTCAAGAAAACCAGGTTTGGAGAGGAGAGGTTATATACCTCCCTCAGATGGGGAACTGTCAAGGGGCTCCCCACACCTTGACAGTTCCACACCAAAACTCTCATGAACCTTGAGGGGTCCCTTTCAGGCAGGTCCCCCTAACCTCTCCCTTGAGCTCAGCAGAATAGAATTCTACCATAGGTTTGGTCTTTTTCCACTTGATTATATCAGAATTAGCTTCCTCCATCTCTTCATCCCTCAACAAGACTTTTCTCTTACCAGAAATCAAGTGACTTACACCATTTCCATTTAACTCTTTCAAGGCTCTCCTGCCACTGGTTGGGGACTTCAGCCTTTTGAACATCCTCTTAGCTTGTTTGTCCATAGCCTCCTGAACCTTTCCAGACACCACTGATTCCTGGTGAGTCACAAGCGCTCCTACAGAATCCTCATTGTCAACTAGTCCTTGATTATGGTTTTGCATCTCTAGCTCTCTATCCTCCTCCCTTACTTCCACTGCCATAGGGGACTGAATTTCTTCCTCAACCTGGATCACTAGAGGGAGATCAGTACCTCTCGTTTCTAGGTTCATGAAGTCTTCACTGCATTCTTGGATTTCTCCCTTGTGTTCCTCAACTACTGGTGAGGCTCCCCTCCCCTGATCTTCCTTCGCCTTTTCCCTATCCTCCCTCTCTTTCTGCGAGCTATGGCCCTCCTTATCAGGAGACAGCAAGTTTTCTAACAGACTTTTATTCAACAGGCTCCTGCTTCTATCTTGTTCAATCAGTTCTCCTTCCTGGAATCTCCAATATTTTTTGTCACTCGACCCTTCATTCCTGAAATTTTGTTTCTGGGGTGAGCTCCTAGTATTTCCAGCTCTCAACCATGGCCCGTACTGATGGCCTCCCATGCTTCCCCCTGTCACTCTTCTATCCTTACAAGATCTCTCACTGTGTCCTACTAACCCACAACTATAGCAAAAATCAGGACACCTCTCATACTTAAAGGCTATCCACTTCAAAGCTCCTGCAATCTTAACCACAGTACCCCTGAGGAGGGGTTTAGACAAGTCAACTAACGCTAAAATTTTCAAATGCCTGCCCTCTTATACTGCGCACCGACATTACATAAGTTCTACAACTTCAACTTTTTCTTTTTCTTTTTCTTTTTTTGAGGGTAGCGAATACCATATTAAGAGCAATAAGAAACAATGAAACAAAATAAAAATAAACAGACAAGACAAGATTAAAACCGTAGCAAGAAAGTACAAGAATCTATCAAAGCGATCCAATTTTTTCCTCTTCCATTTTGGTAATTTTAAAAAGCAAATGATAATTTGCATACTTATAATACAAGCAAATAATAATGGGTCACGTGCTATGCACGTGCTTGTAGTATCACTAAAAATTCTGTTGCTAATATCATAATTTAATATCTTTTTTGACCAATTATCTTTGAAACATTATTTTAAATTAACTGGAGGTATCCCTCTTTTGTTATGTTTTCTCTAGGGAATTTCTTTTAATTTATTGTGAACTTTTTTTTAGCTTGCTTAGTAAAATATAATTGTTTGCATAAATAATATGTTTGTTTGCTCTTTCATTATTATTTTTTATGGTCCAATTAAATGATTAAATAAATATTATTATTTAATCATTTGATGACTTTAGTGATTACCATTTACCTAAATAAATATTATCATAAAATATTTCCGTGACTTTTATTAATACCATATTCTAGTAGAGGGTATTTTGGGATTTTTGTACAGATTTGTTCTAGCACGAAAATTTCTGTTCTAGTAGTATTGCCAACCTTGCAGTATGAGAAGAAAGTTTCTACAATTATGTTAATTTAGGTAAGTAATATGTTTAAATTAAAGGCTCCGTTAATGGATGGTCAATCTGTACTTGTTAAGAGGAGTCTTAGACTCTTACGTGTTAGTTTTTAAGAGTATAATTAATTTAGAAAAGTGTCTAATATCAAGGTGTAATAGTTGTGATTATGTGTATGTAAATAATAAGCTAGATATGATTTAAATGTACTAATAAGTGTCCAATACAATAGAATACTTCTTAAATTAATATACGATATCTTTATGATGTCAATTTTCAAGTCAAAGGGATTATTTTGTTGAATCATAAAGTCTTGACGAAGTCAATTTTCGAGTCAATTATCAATTTTATCAAAAATCTTGCTAAAGACATTGTAGGGGCCTAAAGTCTATTTCACTTCTAAAAGTTCTTCCTTTTTCTTGTTTTATCAAGGCCCTCACTCATTCCTTTTACCCTTATAATCACTTCACTTCTTTAATTAAAAGTTATAGTCCAAGTCAGGGGTAACCGTCGCCATTGTCATTGGTGCCATCTGTAAAGTTGTCATTTTTATCACCGCCGCCATTATAATCATTCTCATCCTCACCGTTGTCATCAATCAACAATCATCATTACAAGTCATTTATTACATGATTTTCCTCGTTCGATAAATAGTCACTTTTTCAATTTTATAAGCTATGGAATTAAAAACCTAAACTTATCTTGGATTTCTGACTAATCTATTTAGGATTTCTTAATTTGTTTTTATCCTAGGCATTTCGGTAATTTTAAAAAGCAAATGATAATTTGCATACGTATAATAAAAGCAAATAATAATGGGCCACGCGCTGTGCACGTGCTTATAGTATGATAATAAATGATATTTCTGATACACTAAAAATTCTGTTGTTAATATCATAATTTAATATATGCATACTTTCCATCTTTTTTGACCAATTGTCATTAAAACTTTATTTTAAATTAACTGGAGGTATCCCTCTTTTGTTATGTTTTCTCTAGGGAATTTCTTTGAATTTATTGTGAACTTTTTTTAGCTTGCTTAGTAAAAGATCATTGTTTTCATAAATAATGTTTGTTTGCTCTACCATTATTATTTTTTACGGTCCAATTAAATGATTAAATAATTAGTATTATTGAATTATTTGATGACTTGAGTGATTACCATTTACCCAAATACTGTAAATAAATACCATGCATTACCTAATAATATTATCATAAAATATTTCCACGACTTTTACTATTACCGTATTCTAGTAGGGTATTTTCGGATTTTTGTGCAGATTTGTTCTAGCACGAAACTTTCTGCTCTAGCAGTTTTGCTAGCCTTGCATTATGAGAAGGAAGATTCAACAATTATTTTAATTTAGGTAAGTAATATGTTTAAATTAAAGGCTCCGTTAATGGGTGGCCAATCTGTACTTGTTAAGAGGAGTCTTAGATTCTTAGGTGTCGGTTTTTTTAAGTATAATTAATTTAGAAAAGTGTCTAAATATAGAGGTGCAATTATTGTGATTACATATATGTAAATAATAAGTTAGATTTGATTTTAGTGTACTAATAAGTGTCCAATACAATAGAGTACTTCTTAAATTAATATACGATATCTTTATGATGTCAATTTTCAAGTCAAAGGGATCATTTTATTGAATCAGTGAGTCTTGACTGAGTCAATTTTCGAGTCAATCAACAATTTTTATCAAAAATCTTGCTAAAGACACAATAGGGGCCTAAAGGGTATTTCACTTCTAAAAGTTCTTCCTTTTTCTTGTTTTATCAAAGCCCTCACTCATTCCTTTTACTCTTATAATCACTTCACTTCTTTAATTAAAAGTTATATCTCAAGTCAGGAGTAACTGTGGCCATTGTCATCAGTGCCGTTTGTAAAGTTGTCGTTTTTATCACCCGCCATTATAATTGTTCTCATTCTCACCGTTGTCATCAATCAACAATCATCATTATAAGTCATTAATTAGACGATTTTCGTCATTCGTTAAGTAGTCACTTTTTCAATTTTATAAGTTATGGAATTAAAAAACTTAAACTTATCTTGGATTTCTGACTAACCTATCTACGATTTCTTAATTTGATTTTATCCTAGGTATTTTGGTAATTTTAAATAGCAAATGATAATTTGCATACTTATAATAAAAACAAATAATAATGGGTCACATGCTTTGCACGTGCTTATAGTATCATGATACATGATATTTTTTATACACTAAAAATTTTGTTGTTAATATCATAATTTAATATTTGCATAGTACTTTCCATCATTTTTTATTAATTATCTTTAAAACTTTATTTTAAATTAACTGGAGCTGTTCCTCTTTTGTTATGTTTTCTCTAGGAAATTTCTTTGAATTTATTGTGAACTTTTTTTTGGCTCTCTTAGCAGAAGATAATTGTTTGCATAAATAATGTTTGTTTGCTCTACCATTATTATTTTTATGGTTAAATAAATGATTAAATAAATAATATTATTTAATTATTTGATGACTTTAGTGATTACCATTTACTCAAATAAATAAATACCATTCATTACCTAATTATATTACCATAAAATGTTTCCATGAGTTTTCCTAATACCATATTCTGGCATAGCATATTTTGGAATTTTTGTGCAGATTTGTTCTAGCACGAAAATTTTTGCTCTAGTAGTATTGCTAGGCTTGCAGCATGAGAAGGAAGTTTCTACAATTATTTTAATTTAGGTAAGTAATATGTTAAAGTTTAAGGCTCCGTTAATGGGTGGCCAATCTGTAGTTGTTAAGAGGAGTCTTAGACTCTTAGGTGTCGGTTTTTTTAAGTATAATTAATTCAGAAAAGTGTCTAAATATAGAGGCGTAATAATTGTGATTACGTATATGTAAATAATAAGTTAGATTTGATTTAACTATACTATAAGTGCTCAATACAATAGATTACTTCTTAAATTAATATACGATATGTTTATGATGTCAATTTTCAAGTCAAAGGATTTATTTTATTGAATCAGTGAGTCTTGACTTAGGTTCCATTTGATAAACTTAAATCTGAATTCTGAAATATGAAATTTGAATACTGAAACAATTAATTTGTTGAATTTTAAGCACTAAAAAAAAATATGAATGTCTGAATTTCAATGTTGAACCTATTTATACTGTCTAATAAACATTTATAACCGAATGTTTAATAATTTAAATTTTATAATTTTGCCCTTATTTCTTTTCACCCAAAAAGAAATAGAACCTATGATTTAATTAGCTAAAAATTGTTAGGTATTAAAGTGGCCATATTTATTTTTAAATCAAATTAATATAAAGGATGAAATATATTATAAGAGGAGTATGGAGAAAATGTGAAAATCATTAAAAAGGGAGAAAAGCGAAGTAGAAAACCGTCGATAGAAAATATCAGGTTATTTAATTAGATAAAGATTTTGAATAGAGAATATCAAGTTGTTTAATTAGATAAGAATTTTAAACATAATTGTTGACCTTGGTTGATCAGTCCTTGGTTTTGATGATTAACAAACCAAAATGTAGATTTGGACTAATGTTTTTATGTGAGAAATTTGTTAGAACAGGTCATTGATCCAAAAGAGAATCGAAAAGATTTGAATCAAAGAGAAGTTAAGAAATATGAAGGCTCGGACGCTCGATAGAGGATCGGACGTCCGACAGACGACGATACTTTTCGGACGCTTGGATCGGACGCTCATTCATTGCTTCGGCCGTCCGACACAAAAAGAATGAAAGTTGAACATTCTGACTTCTATCGGACGCAGGGTTCGGACGCAGAACAAATGGTTCGGACGTCCGATAGGTGGTTCGGACGCATGGTTCGGACGCAGAGCAAATGGTTCGGACGTCCGACAGGCCAACGGCTAGTTTCGACAGCATTTAATATTTGACCGTTGGAGAGCCTTTTGGAGCCATTTCTCACCTTCTATAAATACTCCAAAACACAAGAAGACACAGACTTTTGCCAACACTAAATACAAGCTTACAAGTGAGATCTTTGAGTAGAAATATTCTTTGTTGATTGTATAAGGGGTTGGGAAAGTTGGGTTGTGAGGTTGCTCAAGTGAAGGTTACTCTCTAGGAGGAGTAAAACCTTGGTGAAGGTGAACCTATCACTTGGAGTGGTAAAACCTTGATAAAGATTCCCTCACTTGTATAAAGTAGTTCTTAATTGAGTGGGTAAGCTTTCAATTGTAGCTAGTTGAGGGTTTACTTGGAGAGTAGTAAAATTTCTTTGCTCAACCAAAATATGTTTGAGGTGAGGAAGGAGTGAGCCTTCACTTGTACAAGTTGGTTAGCACTACCATCAATTGAAGAAGCTATTTGGTGGATTCAACTCCAAGTTTGGAAGAAGTTTGGGAGTTTGATTGGTTTGAATTTCTTTTACTTTATTGTTACTCTATTTTTGTGCTTTAAAATTACTTATATTCTTTGTCATTGTATTTACTTGACTACTTGTCTGGTTGAGTATTTTGGTTGTATTTGGTTGCATCGGGGCTAACAATTGGTATCAGAGCTTGGTCTCCTAGAGATTAAGCTTAACCGCTTAGAGTAAAGATCATGGCAACCATAAATGTTTCTTTTTTAGAAAGGCAATCTATTGATAGACCACCTATGTTTAATGGTTCTCATTTTAGCATGTGGAAACAAAGAATGATGATTTTCTTACAATCCGTTTATATTGAATTATGGTATGTGGTAGAAGATGGTCCTTATGAAACTAGAATAGTTGACTCTACCACTAATTTGAGTAGATTAAAGACTAGACAAGAATTGAATGAAAAAGACAAGAGATACCTTTCTTTGAATGCCAAGACCATGCATATATTGTGCAATGCATTAGATGTAAATGAATCTAGTAGAATTAAAGGTTGTAAATCAGCTAAAGATATTTGGGATAAATTGTGTGAATTTCATGAAGGTAACCAAGATATTAAAGAACAAAAGAAATCTTTGTTTGTTTCTCAATATGAATTTTTCAAAATGCATCCTCTTGAAAATGTTGATAAGATGTGTAGTAGATTTTGTGACATTATTCAAGATTTTAAATTGCTTGGAAAAGAATATTCTTTGGGTGAGAAAAATAGAAAGATTTTGAATGCCTTGCCAAAAGAATGGGAAAACAAAATAAATGCTATAGAAGAGGCAAAGGATTTAAATTCTATGTCCATTGAATCTCTTGTGAATTCCCTAACCTCTTATGAATTAAAACTGAAATTCAAAGTGCAAGAGGAAGAAAATGCAAGAATGTATAAGAGAGGCATAGCTTTTAAAGCATCTCAAGTGGGGGATAACCCATCCTTCATGGGTAATGAAAACATGGAAGTGGACAATGATATAACTCCTCACATCAAAAGTTTCAAGAAGATCTTCAACAAGAGAAATTCAAGAGGAGATTGCAAAATTACATGGGATGAATGCAATTCAAAAAGAGAAAAAGAAGAGTTGGCCCAAATGGCACTAATGGCCTTTGGAGAAGATGAGGTAAATTCTTATCACTCTTCCAATGATGAAGATAATGAAGATGATGATGTGAAAATTCTTATGATTAAAATGCATAAAAGTTTGAGAGAATGTTATGCTAAAAATAAAGATTTGAAAACAAAAATAAATGATTTGTTGGAAGAAAACTCCAAACTTTTTCAAGAAAACAAATGTTTGAGAATGGAAAATGATGATTTAAAAAATCAAAAAGGTGTTTTTGATTGCAAAAATAATTTGAAAAGGAAGTTGGAAGAGAAAACAAAGTTTTATGAAAAAATGTTGGAGGAACAAAATTTGTTAAAGAAAAGAATTAATGACTTGAACGAGTTTCTCCAAAATGAAAAATAAAAGTTTTCTCAAACAAAAGAAAGCAAATCTTTTCAAGGCACAAATAAGTATGCTATGATAAGAAGTAAGAAAATTAGTTGCATTAAATCCACTTATGTGCAAAATACTTCTATCATGTGTCACTTTTGTTGCCAATTTGGACATATGCAAAATGATTGTTATGTAAAGAAAAATATGAGAAAAGGTATGAAATCCTTGTGAATTACTAGATCATGTTATACTAACTCCCAAGGACCCTATAAAGAAAAAATACCAAATGAAATTTCTCATACTTAGGTACATCATGAATATTTGATCCAAAAAGTGCTAAATGGTTGAAAGTACATTTGAAAGTTTTGACATTCAATATGGTCTTGATTTGAAAAATAAAGGGGGAGTTTGCTTTTTGATTGATGCCAAAGGGGGAGTAGGATTTATTGAAATTTCTTTGTATGTTGGCATTTTCTAAGGGGGAGTTTTATTTGAACTTATTTGATCAAAGAAATGTTCATTTTGTTTGTCATCATCAAAAAGGGGGAGATTGTTGACCTTGGTTGATCAGTCCTTGGTTTTGATGATTAACAAACCAAAATGTAGATTTGGACTAATGTTTTTATGTGAGAAATTTGTTAGAACAGGTCATTGATCCAAAAGAGAATCGAAAAGATTTGAATCAAAGAGAAGTTAAGAAATATGAAGGCTCGGACGTAGAGGATCGGACGCTCGATAGAGGATCGGACGTCCGACAGACGACGATACTCTTCGGACGCTTGGATCGGACGCTCATTCATTGCTTCGGCCGTCCGACACAAAAAAAATGAAAGTTGAACATTCTGACTTCTATCGGACGCAGGGTTCGGACGCAGAACAAATGGTTCGGACGTCCGATAGGTGGTTCGGACGCATGGTTCGGACGCAGAGCAAATGGTTCGGACGTCCGACAGGCCAACGGCTAGTTTCGACAGCATTTAATATTTGACCGTTGGAGAGCCTTTTGGAGCCATTTCTCACCTTCTATAAATACTCCAAAACACAAGAAGACACAGACTTTTGCCAACACTAAATACAAGCTTACAAGTGAGATCTTTGAGTAGAAATATTTTTTGTTGGTTGTATAAGGGGTTGGGAAAGTTGGGTTGTGAGGTTGCTCAAGTGAAGGTTACTCTCTAGGAGGAGTAAAACCTTGGTGAAGGTGAACCTATCACTTGGAGTGGTAAAACCTTGATAAAGGTTGCCTCACTTGTATAAAGTAGTTCTTAATTGAGTGGGTAAGCTTTCAATTGTAGCTAGTTGAGGGTTTACTTGGAGAGTAGTAAAATTTCTTTGCTCAACCAAAATATGTTTGAGGTGAGGAAGGAGTGAGCCTTCACTTGTACAAGTTGGTTAGCACTACCATCAATTGAAGAAGCTATTTGGTGGATTCAACTCCAAGTTTGGAAGAAGTTTGGGAGTTTGATTGGTTTGAATTTCTTTTACTTTATTGTTACTCTATTTTTGTGCTTTAAAATTGCTTATATTCTTTGTTATTGTATTTACTTGACTACTTGTCTGGTTGAGTATTTTGGTTGTATTTGGTTGCATCGGGGCTAACAATAATTATCAAATACGAATAGATTTGATAGATAAGATAAGGTAGTTGAAGTAATTCTGTTGATTCTTATCAGAATTAAGCATTCGGTTACAATTCCTGTGCTGAAAAAATACACACAAGTTTAGTACCGTTTAACAAATTCAGCAGATGGATTTTTATTTATCAAACACCTAACACATCTGAATGTCTAAAAAAGTTAAGTTTCATCACTTTTTTATGTTATCAAACAGGCCATTAGTCAATTTTTGAGTCAATCAACAATTTTTATCAAAAATCTGGCTAAAGACACAATAGGGGCCTAAAGTCTACTTCACTTCTAAAAGTTCTTCCTTTTTCTTATTTTATCAAAACCCTCACTCATTTCTTTTATCCTTATAATCACTTCACTTCTTTAATGAAATGCTATATTCCAAGTCAGGGTAAACGTTGGCATTGTCATCAATGTCATCTCATTTTTATCACCGCAATTATAATCGTTCTCATCCTCAATGTTGTCATCAATCAACAATCATCATTATAAGTCATTAATTAGACGATTTTCCTCATTTGATAAGTAGTCACTTTTTCAATTTTATAAGCTATGGAATTAAAAAACTTAAATTTATCTTGGATTTGTGACTAATCTATCTAGTATTTCTTCACTTGTTTTTATCCTAGGCATTTCGATAATTTAAAATAGGAGATGATACTTTGCATACTTATATTAAAAGCAAATAATAATGGATCATGTGCTTTGCACGTGCTTAGAGTATCATGATGCACGATATTTCTGATGCACTAAAAATTCTGTTGTTTGACCAATTATCTTTAAAATTTTATTTTAAATTAACTTGAGATATCCCTTTTTTGTTATGTTTTCTCTAGTGAATTTCTTTGAATTTATTGTGAATTTTTTTTAGCTTGCTTAGAAAATGATAATTGTTTGCATAAATAATGTTTGTTTGCTCTACTATTATTACTTTTTACGGTCCAATTAAATGATTAAATAAATATTATTATTTAATTATTTGATGACTTTGGTGATTACCATTTACCTAAATAAATAAATACCATTCATTACCTAATACTATTTCCATAAAATATTTCCATGACTTCTACCAATACCATATTCTACCAATACCATATTTCTGCACTAGTAGTATTGGCAGCGAGACTCGAACCAGGGACAGCATCCCATCTTCAGCAGCCCCATGCCACCAGACCAAGCCCTGGGGGGCTGTGGTTATGTATATGTAAATAACAAGTTAGATTTTATTTAAGTGCACCAATAAGTGTCCAATACAATAGAGTATTTCTTAAATTAATATATGATATGTTTATGATGTCAATTTTCAAGTCAAAGAGATTATTTTATTGAATCAGTGAGTCTTGACTGAGTCAATTTTCGAGTCAATCAACATATTTTTTATCAAAAATCTTGCTAAAGACATAATACGTGCCTAAAATCTATTTCACTTCTAAACGTTCTTCCTTTTTCTTGTTTTATCAAAACTCCTCACTCATTCCTTTTACCCTTATAATCACTTCACTTCTTTAATTAAATGCTATGTCCCAAATCAGGGGTAACCATTGCCATTGTCATCAGTACCGTCTCGTTTTTATCACCGCCATTATAATCATTCTCATCATCAATGTTGTCATCAATCAACAATCATCATTACAAGTCAATAATTAGATGATTTTCCTCATTTGGTAAGTAGTCACTTTTTCAATTTTACAAGCTATGGAATTAAAAAAAAAACTTAAATTTATCTTGGATTTGTGACTAATCTATCTAGGATTTCTTCATTTGTTTTTATCCTAGGCATTTTGGTAATTTTAAAAAGCAAATGATAATTTGCTTACTTATAATTAAAGCAAATAATAATGGGTCACATGCTTTGCACGTGTTTATAGTATCATGATACATGATATTTTATATGCACTAAAAATTCTGTTGTTACTATCATAATTTAATATTTGCATACTTTCCATCATTTTTTACCAATTATCTTTAAAACTTTATTTTAAATTGATTGGGGATGTCCTTCTTTTGTTTTCTTTTATATAGGGAATTTCTTTGAATTTATTGTGAACTTTGTTTTAGCATTCTTAGTAAAAGATAATTGTTTGCATAAAAAAAGTTTGTTTTCTCTACCATTATTATTTTTTATGGTCAAATTAAATGATTAAATAAATATTATTGTTTAATCATTTGATGACTTTAGTGATTACCTTTACCTAAATAAATAAATACCATTCATTACCTAATAATATTATCATAAAATATTTCCACGACTTTTACTAATACCGTATTCTAGTAGAGGGTATTTTCGGATTTTTTGTGCAGATTTGTTCTAGCACGAAAATTTCTTCTCTAGTAGTATGGCCTTGCAGCATGACAAGGAAGTTTCTACAATTCTTTTAATTTAGGTAAGTAATATGTTTAAATTAAAGGATCCATTAATGGGTGCCCAACCTATACTTATTAAGAGGAGTCCTAGACTCTTAGGTGTCTATTTTTTTAAGTTTAATTGATTTAAATAAGTGTCTAAATATAGCGGTGTAATAATTGTGATTATGTATATGTAAATAATAAGTTAGATATGATTTAGGGAAGTGTTATTTGTACTCCATATTTGTTATTTGCATTCCCACCATTTATTATATCATGTAGTTTAATAAATGAAAACTATATAATAAAAATGATAGTAAGAGTGCAAATAACATTTCCCATGATTTAAGCGTACAAATAAGTGTCCAATACAATAAAATACTTCTTAAATTAATATATGATATCTTTATGATGTCAATTTTCATGTGAAAGGGATTATTTTATTGAATCAGTAAGTCCTGACAGAGTTAATTTTCGAGTCAATCAACAACTTTATCAAAAATCTTGCTAAAGACACAATAGGGGCTTAAAGTCTATTTCACTTCTAAAAGTTCTTCCTTTTTCTTGTTTTATCAAAGCCCTTACTCATTCCTTTTACCTTATAATCACTTCAATTCTTTAATTAAAAGCTATATCCCAAGTCAGGGGTAACTGTCGCCATTGTCATTAGTGCCATCTGTAAAGTTGTCATTTTTATCACCACCATTATAATCATTCTCATCCTCACCCGTTGTCATCAATCAACAATCATCATTACAAGTCATTAATCAGACGATTTTCCTCATTCGGTAAGTAGTCAATTTTTCAATGTTATAAGCTATCGAATTAAAAAACTTAAATTTATCTTGGTTATGACTAATCTATCTAGGATTTCTTCATTTGTTTTTATCCTAGGTATTTTGGTAATTTTTAAAAGCAAAAGATAATTTGCATACTTATAATAAAAGCAAATAATAATGGGTCACGTGCTTTGCACATACTTATAGTGTCACGATACATGATATTTCTGATACACTAAAAATTCTATTGTTAATATCATAATTTAATATTTGCATACTTTCCATCTATTTTGGTCAATTACCTTTAAAACTTTATTTTAATTTAACTAGAGGTATCCCTCTTTTGTTATGTTTTCTCTAGTGAATTTCTTTGAATTTATTGTGAACTTCTCTTTTAGCTTGCTCAGCAAAAGATAATTGTTTGCATAAATAATGTTTGTTTGTTGTACCATTATTATTTTTTTGTGGTCCAATTAAATGATTAAATAAATATTATTATTTAATTATTTGATGACTTTAGTGATTACCATTTGGTGAATCTACTTATGGAATCCCTCCATTAGATGATGTGAAGAAGTTCTCCAACTCGGCCTATTGACAGAGAATTATATAGTAGTCGCCTCAGGAATTTGGTTTGATGAAGTCAGTGATGATTATGAGACAGTTATCCTACTTTCTGCAATTACTGGTGGAAGGATAATTTTGCTTGCTAGTTTAAGAAGTCAAGAACAGGCAGAAATCAATCATCCGCATTCGAAGTTTTCAGCTAAATCTGGCCCTATTGTTAATGGAAACATACATTGTGTAGTTAGAGAAGAGAAAGGTGATCACGGCTTGAACTTTTACTTTGACAAAAACACAAATAGTTTTTGTCAAGTTGCCAATGCCAGATGTTGGTGAATCTACTGGCATTTTTAGATTAGGTGTTTCAGATGGATGTTTGACTTTGTTGCAATTTGGGAATACTTTGGATCCTGAGTATATTACTGAGGTCCTAATCATGAAAGAGTATGGTGTGAAGGAATCGTGGACGGCTTTGTGTTGCATAACAATTAAAGGTCCGCGGATTTGGTCTCCACCATTGTTTTATATCAAGGGATCAAGAGATGAAGTTTTGATCATGAATGGTCTGAGTGTAATGGCTTTCAGTTAGAAAGATCAGTCAATGAGGGAGTTTCCCCTTGCAATGATGTCCCTGAACAACTTCTTGATCAAAGCCGGGAGCGAAATGCCACTGAAAACATGGAGGAAATAGCTGTTGAAACTTGATGATTAGGTATGAACTTTTTCGGGCAAAAACTTTGGCGGCCATTAAACTAATCCCTATTTTTGACCATCAAATTATTTTTGGTCTCAATTCAACCATTTAATCAACTGATCAATACACTCATAGCCATTTCGTTAGATTTTGCTCTTCATCAACAAAATAAACCTAACACGTGCAAATCACGTGTCAAAACCTAAGGGTAAATATGTCTACTAAACTTCTCGACTCAAAGACAAAAAATTTCAACAGCTAGTAAAATATTCTGATCATACATTTTTAACCATTCAATTATTTTTTAATTAAAAATGGCCACTCAACTCAAAAATGTGTGTATTAATGGCCATTCTGTCCACATTCGGTGTTAGTCCTAATGTGCACTGCACACGTCAAAGACCATATGTAAATTTGTCCAAATAGATGAGACAAAAATCTTAAGTAGCTATTGAACTATACAAACAACATATTCTTCCTTTGTTTATACGGTGTTTTATGGCTTCCTCTTTTGTTAACCCTATGCCTTTTTAGATAATCACTTCTTTTTTGTTGTTTTTTTTCATTGTTTCACGCTGGGTTGTATTTATTCTATTGCATGCTTTCACCGTGACTAGCAAAAGGTCGTGAATTTCTATTTTTTCCATCTAATTCGAGGAGAAACTTGAATTCATTGGGAGTGTTTCTCCACGGCTATGAAATATTTAGATGAATTTTCGTCATGCAAGGGTTGTTGTTTTTGCAATGAGATGAAATGTTCATTCACCAAAATAGATTGCCAAGAGGCAACTATAAGTAGTATTTAATACCTCAGCAACCATATATTGCCGCTAGTCTTTTTAGGACTATCCCTATTATGACACTAGAGATTATACTTTGCCTCTGATTTTTTGAATTTTTGTTATATATTTCTTGTGGCCATTTATAAATGGGATAATTTCGGAAACCTCTCTTGAGGTTTTTAACAATTTTACATAGCAAGCCTTCTGTTTTTTGAATAGGGATAATTTCATAAAGCTCTCTTGAGGTTTCTAACAATTTCACTCTAGTGGCCTCGAGTTTTCAAAATTACACAAACCTCCCTTACTTTTATTATTTGTGTAACATTATAGACGCAATAGATTAGATTTATCCTTGAATATCCTAAACTACCCTTCTACTAGAATTATGTATTTAAAAAAATGAAAAAAAAAAAAGATTTACCCATTTCCTTTGTCCACACACGCTGCAACATCAATTGTAAACCCAAAAACCTTATCAGAAAACTGATGAAGCAAACAATCAACTTAATCCCTAAATTCTATCAACTCCAACTATCCTAAAATCCCCAATATTTGCTAGAATGCTTCCACCCAAATCAATGATAAACACCATCTCAAATATTTCCCAATGCTGCTTTACACCCTCATCAAGGCCTCAATTCTTCCTAAAACCAATGCTATCTGCCACCTTCCGGATACAAATCAACATAACCTACCACCAGTGACACTAACGCCAATAGCAATCCAAACTTCATCAGGGCCTATAACAGAGAGCAAATTAATCTCCACAGGCAAAACACTAATCCTTACTTAAGCAAATTAATCTAATGATTAATTACAAAATCAAATTAATCTCTACAGGCAAAACAATAATCCTTACTTCTTTTGTTTCTAATGATCACACTAATCCTCACTTAAGAATCAATTGACATGCGAGGACATCCAAGTCACCCTTTTTTTTCAAATCTTTTTGGTGCCTTATTATCTTAATCCTTATTGTAATTTGAGCTACTCTGCATCCCTTCGTAATTTTCTTTTCTGATTAATGTAAAAGTTACTTGCTTAAAAAAAAACCTATGTCAGTTCTTTAATTATTAAACATCATTTTCATTCCTTTTCTTTTTTGGCCTTTTGACTGGCAGTTTCTGATGGTAACAAAGATGGCAATAGTGGTGTTATGGTGTTCGTGGTGGTAATACTTAAAAGAAGGGCAATATAGTTGTTTCTTTTCTTCTCCTTTTCTTGTTTAGTTAATAGGTTATAATTTGTTGCTAAATTTATAATTATTGTTCCCTTGATTTTAGCCAAATATTGCGTTAATTGATGGATTCTACTTATATTTGGTTAATGATGTTAAATTGTAGGAAAAAGAGCAAAACGTGACAAAAAGGGGCAATCTTCCAATCAATTTGATGGTGGCACGTTTAGGACCGATTTTCAAGTTCGATTCAAACTCTGAGCAGTTTTGGAGGAAGATTTGAAGACTTGAATTCTAATTATTAGTCTTATAGTTGAATTAGGAAACTTGAACTACTTTCTTTTGTGGTTTATTTTTCTATTTTTAGGAAACTAGTTTTATTTGGTAGTAGACTTCCATTAGGAAACAAAAAGAATAAGGAAAAGCCAGATTCCCGCGTAATCAAGAGTTTGGCCAGCAACAATCTCGCGAGAAGATTTGATTAGTTTCGGCCGGCTCCCGTTTGACTAGTACTTGGGGCAGGAAACAATAAGAGACGAGGGCGGCAGACTAGTAGTCATATATCTTTTTCCTTTTCCTTCTTTTCGGCCGCAAGAGACAAGCAGAAAACATTCTCTTCCTCTCCATGGTGGAGAACTAATTTCATACTTCTAGTCTAGGGGACAACTAAAGATTTGATTCGGCAATTACTGTGAGATCTAAATTATTTTAACTGTTTCCTTCATTTATTGGTATTTATATGTTTTATGTTTTTAACTGTTATAACTCTTGTGTATGATTGAATAGTGCACAATATTTAATTATTGACGTAGGCTATTTTGCTAATTAGGGATAATTGGATCCGTAATTGTTCAATTATTTCTATCCCGGTAGCAACTGGTATAATTGGGTTTATGTCAGGAAAACATACGATCTAACTTAAGCAAACCCTCGCAGCGTGTTTGTTAATTAGGATTGAAATTTTCTAAATTTTAATGCAATCTATAAATTAAATCGTACGGTCGTACCTAGAATTGTTTTCGGATTATAAAAATAGTTAATGGTCGTACCTTGACTATCGAATAAGTAAGGAAAAATTGGTTATTTATCGCGTGTATGACAGGTATAACCAATCTATTAATAAATGTTAGAACTATCTATGAATTAATGATCAGTGCATGAACCATTTTTTAAGTGTATCTTTGACTAGAGTTTTTCCAATTATTTCTGTTAATTAATTAATTTTTCGCATTTGATTTATTTAGTTCATTAGCATTTAATTCTAAAACCCCCCATTTAACTTGACTCTAAAGGAAATAAATTTCTCCCCAATCCCTGATAAGACGACCCTGCTTGCCACTATCTACTAGTTAGTGAATTTAGTCAGATAATTATTTCTGGTATATCGGATTAAACAAACTCTTCGGGAACAAGGTGAATCAAGTAACCCATTGCACACCTAGAGTCCCTACTCCAGTACCTAGAATTGATTATTGACTGCTTTTGGTGGTAATGAGGTTTTATTTATTATTATTGCACAGGTTCGACAACCTGTCAATTTTTGGCGCCGTTGCCAGAGGACTGGTGTTTGATTAATTTGTTTCTTTTTTGAATTCATCTTGTTTTCATTTTTTCTCTTATTTTTTTTATATATAGTTTATGGCTGCTAACATTCCGTATTTTGGTGATAGACTGGATTTTATTTTCAAAAGAGATTATGAAACTCATGCTTTTTCTAATGATCAATGGGTTATTGCAAATTGTGGAATTTATTTTACCTCAGATCATTCAATCGACATATGCCTTGCATTTCAAAATGGTCTAAGTGTTCCAATCGATACTTTTGGAGATTTTCAATCTCAATATCAAACGTGGTATGATCCTTATTCAAACGGATATGATCAAGGATGGTGGGAGATTCCAATTTTAATTATGCGACCGGGCCAATGGATTTTCAACAACAAGAGTCTCAAGAATCGTCATGCATATCATCAGGTATGTCTCTTAAAGAAATAATTGAATCATTAGTTACTAAAATATATCTATTTCATCAGGAGACACGAGCGAGCATGTGTAACCTGGCGGATCAAGTGAATCAATTGACATTTAGGATAACGCAATTGACTTCTCGAATGTGTGAAGAATTGCCCTCACAGACTATTATTGACCATGAGGAAGATGAGAGTGCAATTATCTTGAAATGACATAGAACTGCAAGAGTTTCAAGAAAAAGAATCTAAAAATGTAGTTGTAAAGAAAGTTGAAGTGCAAGAAATGAGACCCCAACATCAAATGGTTGAAGTGAATGAATCCAGTAAACAATCTCCAAGTGTGGTGACATCTCCTCTATTCCTTAATCAATAATTTCCTAACTCTTATTTTTTAATTCCTGTTGGTGAAATTGATTTTATTATACCAGAAGATTTTGAGTTTCATGACAGAAATAAGTTAAGAGTTGCGATAGCAAAATATCTCGAACCAGTAAGTGTTCATGATGGAGGAGTGAGTGAAGAATTAAGATTCTTGTTGACTTGTTTGGCCCCATCTACTAATCCATGGAAGACTATAGTTCGTGTGCTCAAGAATTACTCTATTTACGAGGGTTATTAGGGATACATAGAAGATGAAGCACTGAAACGAGTTACACGATTTTATCCTCCGTGAATAAACAGGGCAATGTCTAGCCAAAAACATTAAAGAAAGGCGTTGCTTGGGAGACAACCCAAGATTTTTTGTTTTAGTTTTCTTATATTTTTGGAATTTTTGTTAAGTTTTAGTGTCATTTAGTGATTTGTTATTGTTGTGGCAGGAAGCTGGTAGTTAGACGTGCTCACGCTAGGTGGTCAAGCCTAAGGAATGAAGTTTTGAATTGACGGACAGAAGACTCTCCAGTAGTTAGACGTGCCCACGTCAAGTGATCAAGCTCAAGGAAAGAAATTTACGTCCGCAGTCAGAAGACTCTATAGCAATTAGGTGTGCCCATGCCAGGTGGTCACAATTAAATATCTTAATTTCGAACGGTTGGTCAGAAGACTCGAAAGCAGTTAGGCGTGCCCATACCTAACACAGGGGTTCCTTTATTCAAAAAAAAAATTCTATGGTTCTTCTTCTTTTTTCTCTTTTTCTTTCTTTCTTTCTTTCCCTTTTCCCCCCTTTCCCGCTGCTGCCTTCGTCGGATTTGCTGTTCGCCGCTGCTTCGTCGGCAACGCACCGAGCACCTCCCGAGCTTGGTCCAGCCGCCGTCTTCGTTCAGCTGTCGCTACTAGCCATCGTTCACCACCGGCGTTCTTCCTCTACTCAGTCCCTCACTGCCTGTTCTCGTCTTTGCTCAAACAAAGGATAAAAGAAAGAACCGACCATTCCCACCTATGCCATAGCTCCATCACATGCTTAGGGAAGTTTCGTTATCCCTTTTGTTTCGTATTATATTCTTTATTTCTTACATTGGGGACAATGCAAGATTTAGATGTGGGGGGGAGTAGTATATTGATAATATATTGGCAAAGTGCAAGTGGGGGCATTTTTGTTGAAATTTTTTTTGTTTGACTTTATCGAATTTTATCCAAATTTTGCCTATCTTTGTGCATATTTGTGATTGTTCCTGATAAACGATGGTTAGATATTTCAAAATTTTCTATTACTAAGATTTTACACTCTAAAGTGTTAAGTATGACATGGTTAAGTTTAAAGGTATCTTTTTTGTGAATATTTGAGATTTTGTGACTTTTACACTTTTTGGTTAACTTCTCTAAATATTGTAAATATTTGTCTAGCCATTTTTTTTATGTAAATTGGTTCAACTATTAATCTTAGTTCTCCATATTTAAGAAATGAAACGGGTTTGTGTGATTTTTAATTTAATTTAATACTTATTTATGAATAGTATTTGGCTATACTCCGCTAGTATTGTTGCCTAGTAACCGGAGATCTTCACTACAAGTGTCGATTTTCGCGTCAAAAAGCGACGATAACTATGAGTATGTGATTTTTAAGCGATGATGGCTGAGTAACCGGACTCCTTCATGTAGCCAATATCGGAGTTCGCGTCAAAATGCTTAAATGGCTAAAAACTAAACATTCCCCCTGAAATAAAAAAAATCAATCAAGTGTGGGGATATTTTAGAAAAAAATGTGTTAATAGTAAAAAATGTGAAAGTGTTTGAATGAATTGTTAACCCGCTGATCCATGAATTTTAATGTTGAAATTTTGCTTAATAGTCGAACCATTTGCTTATAGATGTTAGTTGAATATTTTATATTCTTAGATTAGTTAGTCATAAATTGAAAGAGTTCTTGATCTTGAAAGCTAACTGGAGAGATATTTCTTATAAATTGCCACTAATACTTGAAATGTGTTGTAATTGTATCTTGGCAATAGAAGATTTGAACAACAATCATTGTTTGAATTTGATTGTTTGATTTGTTGTTCTTATACTTGAGGACAAGCATGGTTTAGGTGTGGGGAAAATTGATAAGTTGCAATTCTATCATTAATTTTATAATTATTTCCCTCTTTTATCTTACCAAATATTGCATTAATTAGTGTATTCTATATACTTTTGGTAATTTGTGTTGATTGTAGGGATTTGGAGCAAAAAGGGATTAAAGACGTGATTTTCATTGAATTTTTGTACTAATCAACGTGGTCACATCAAAATTTAATTCTGCAAGTTCGGAAATTCGGAAGTTGACGCGTGATTTCTAGTCTTGGATTGGAGCCGTGGAAGAGACTCTTTATCAACTAACTAGTTTTCCATTCTTATTAGGAGATTAATCTATCTGACTAGGAGGAGTTTTCTTTGGTTTAGGAAAGTAGTTTTTTTCGATAGGAATAAAGAGACGGGAAGTCCGAAACAATAGCATCAGGACTTCTTTTTCTCCTTGGTTGCAAGGAACAAACACACGTTTTTTTTTCTTCTTAATTTCTATACTTCATCACACTCTTGGGGAGAATAGCCGCGGCAATAAACTCTAATATTTCGCACATGAATTTTTCCATGGAGATGAACTAAACTTTTCTAATCAAGGGTTAACTTAAAAGCGCGGTTCCAAATATCTGTGAGATTGAATTAATTTTATTTATTTCTTTTATTCATTGGTATTTGTACGTTTCCTGATTTAATTGTTTATACTTGTTATGTTATTTGAATATCAAGGGCCCGATATTCGAATTAACCTAATGATCTAATGCCAAATTAATTGATTGAATCCGTAATTGTTTAATTGATTAATACTAGTGGCAACTAGCGTAATTGGTTTCATGTTAGGGAAACGTATGATCTAATTTAAACAAACCCTCATAGCGTGTTTGTTGGTTAGGGTTGGATTTTTCTAATTATTAATACAATCGAGAAATTAAATCTTACGGTTGTACCTAAGGTTGTTTCTTGATTAGAGAAATAATCAACGGTCGTACCTTGGTTATCGATAAAGTAAGAAAAAGTTGGTTATCAGAGTTTGTTGATGGCTATAACCAATCTGGTAATGAGTAATTGAAATATTTTTGCATCGATGATCAGTTGAATGGACCGTGTCTGAAAAGTTATACCTTTGGCTAGATTCATATTGGTTATTGATTAATTCCTGTTTATTTCTATTAGTTGTTTTATTAGTTGGTTAATTAGTTATTTTATATTTTCAAAAATCCCCCATCTCTGGACTCTAAAAGAAATAAGTTATCTCCAGTCCTTGTGGATTCGACTCTGCTCACCGCTATATACGAAATTTATATTTTTCTCGAGTAGGTATTTATTATTGTACAGGCTCGATCGACTCCTGTCATTAGCAAAAGGGTAGTTTGGGATTTTCATTTAAGGTTCGTATAATTTGTTATGGTTTTGTTACCCAAACAACAAAAATAGGAAAGGTTACCGTAATTCTAAAATAAGAGTAGTGCTAGGTCAAATGGTCATAAATCTAGGTTTCTAGAATTATCCCTTTATAAAATTCTAACATTTTGGGTATACCTTATAAAAATTCACAAAATAAGGATACAAGTAAAATGTTAGACATTACCTAACACAAATTAAACAAGTTCAAGCAAGAAAAGTATCTTGAAGAATTATTCTTGCAAATTTTATTAGGGAGGGAGAGAGAGAGAATCAATGATTAAAGTTGAAAAAGATAGAATTGATATGTTTTTGAAGAATACCACTGATAAGATTATGTACATCATGTTAAGTTTTGTTTAACTTTTTTACAATTGATTGATGATTAAGGTCAAAATAGATAGAATTGATTCATTTGGAAGAGTTCCACTGATGAGGGGAGGGTTGAGTTGAGTGGTAAGGTGGAAGGAATTGTAAATAAGAGGTTTTGGATTCAAATCCTTTCACTTACAAAAAAAAAAAAGAAAAGAAAGAAGAATACCACCCATTAATTCATCATACATCATAGGAATGTTCATCGGCCGTTAATCAGAAATTCAATAAAAACAATTGGATTTCGACTAGAGAAACAGTACTTTGGTAATATTCGAAATCCAAAATGGCAATAGTAAGCTAAAATATTTCAATTTTCTCTAAAAATATTATTGTATCAAAATAATATTCCATATGTTTTTCCCAACAAAATTAAATTAAAAAAAAGGACACCAGCACATCAGTCATCAACTCATCATCACATTAAATAAACAAAAAATAACAAGCCAATATTGCATCTTGCCATTTCCATTGACCAAACTCCAACCAATTCCGTAATGCAGTAAATCAAAACTAAAATGTCAAATAGTTAGTAGTTAGTACTCAGTAGTCAAATAGTCAATAGTTAAACTAATCAGTACTAATATGTAGTCACCAGTTAGTAGTTAAATAATTAGTTACTATTTACTAATTATTTTTTAGTAATATGTATAGATATAACTAATATTAATACATATATATAGTGTATAAATATATTGTAAAAATTTCAAAAATTTGGTCAGCAATCAGTAATTTGGTAATTCTTTTTCCGAAACGGAATAATACACACACACCCAAACAATGAGAGACACGCAGCAAGCATCACAAACCGGCCCAAAAGCAATCTAAGGGGAACCCATAAGGAATACCCATCTAACTAATTGGTGACAGAAGGGTACCCCCATGGACCTTAAACCCAGAGTAAATATCCCACAATCAGTAATTTGGTAATGTATTTTTAGTATCTATTTCTAAACTATTTTACCAAATATTAAAATTGGATATATTTTGATTTTACGGAATTCCATTTTATTGAAATCCGAAATCCAATCTAGATTGGATCGGTCGGTTTTCAAATTTTTTTTAAAAATTTGAACATCCTTGAATCGTCAATAATTATTGACTATTATTAGAGCATAATAAACTAATTAGTAGGCATAATTTAAAACTGAGACAAATCTTACTTACGCTCTATTCTTCCTAGACTTACTGTAACCATTATTAGAACATAACAAATCTAATTATTAGGCATAATCTAAAGCTAAGATAATCTTGCTTACACTCTATTCTTCCTAAACCTACTGTACTTTTATAAAGAGTATAGATATAGTTATATATATATATATATATATCTATAATAATAAAGCTTGTGTACGTAATTAGTTTGATGTTAACATATCTTGTCACTTCTTGTATTTTTAAATTTACCCTTACCACTATTATCCACTACATATACTCAACTAATGCACAAATCTTACCCAACCAAAATTACCTTACACCAATTCCCACGTTCTCCTTTACCTATCCCATTGAACTACTATTTCTCCCTTCACTCTTGCATCATCTAATAAACGACATATTACCACACCATTTTTTTAACTTCCAAAACCATCTTTTAAGAGTCTCCTAGTAGATTCTTCTCTACTCAATCAACATTTTCTCCCAAATTTTTTAAGTTTTCTCCTCAACCCGTAAATTTAATGCTGCTTCACATTGTCACTCTTCTACACTAAGTGATCATATTGCTTCCGGTCAAATTCATTGGGTAAATGTTTCCAAATCTTTTTTTGTAATGAAATATTTTTTATAATGAAATCTTTTTTCGGGGTTTTCATTTCATTGCCAATTGCAAAATTGTGGCCTTGAGATGGATTAATTTCACACACTTGTGCGTTTGTTAGTTTATGGTTTCTCCAAATATCTTCAAATGATATGTGTCATCAAGAAAGTTTTCCTTTACAATGAAAGAATATGGAAATAAAGACAAACAACGGCAAATATACATTCGAACAGAACTTAATTTACTTCTCTTTACACCTACTAAATTTCCAACAAAAAATTGTAATCTTTCATTAGTCTAAATTTCTCCCTTAGTTATCCATTTCGATTGGTCACTTTCATGTGCAGGTTTAACTTTCAAAGAATCACGCCAACCTAAAGGTTTCTACGCACCCTAAAGGTAACTGGCACCACTTGGTACCAATGTATACTTTATTATTCATCTACTCCAAACAATTTTTTTTTAACTTTTGCAGGTCAGGACTTTGGAAACATACCATTTTTTAACTCTTTGCAGGTTAGGACTTTTGAAGCAGAAGTTGTACCTGCATAAAAAATGCACAGCATATAAGAATGATTAGACGCCAATATAATTTGCTTCAAACCATGTTTTTACTTTTACAGGTTACAAGCTTGGAAGTAAAAGCTGTACCTGCGAAGGGCATTCGGACAAAGGCAATCATCTCTGCTACATATTATTGAGGCACAAATTATTTACCTTTTTCCACCCGTAATTTGCACAAAAATGTCTTACCTCAAACCATAAGGGTTTGATTTGATGGGTGTCTTGTTTCGTATTAAGGTTTTATCAATGGAATTTTGTGGGTATCTACATTAGTGCATCCGTTGCATTATTTTGTTCTATGGTCTGCTTGGTTTTTGTTCGGCACTAAAACTACCAGAAAAAAAAAGAAGTAGAAATGAACTACTAATTGCACACAAATTGCTGGATTTTCTTTTACAATGATCTTTTATTTCTTAGTTCAAGTGAAGTACTCAGATCTTTGCTTTGCTGTTTTATTTTCTTTATTACATGTTGATTGCTGCTAATTTTGGCGAACAAGCAAGGTACAACTGCTACAGCAGAAGGGCACTGCATTAAAACATTGTACCTTGCACTTTAAATTATAATTAAAATTTATCCTCTAATCTTCCTATAAATGTATTACTAGATTCATAACTACAGTCTCTAGCAATGCCTCATTTGATGAAGATGAAGATGTCATTCGACTCACATACAACAATTCTGCTGCCCAATGGCATTTTCATCGTAACATTACTTAGATGTTGACACATGGGTACTGATAAACATCAGTCCACTGTACATATTTATCTACAATACACTTTTGATTACATATTACGCAAAATATTTATATTCACATGCACTATTTATCTGATTCTAATAATTAATTATATTTTTAGACTAGTTGTACATGCGTCGTGCGTGTATCGATAACTAGTAGATATAAATAGATAGATAAAGAGAATGGAATTTTTTATGTAAACAAATTTTTGTCACTTTACATTTTTTCTAAACTATCCTTGATGATTTTCCATTACCCATATTTCCTCTTACCAAGTAAAATATATTTCTTATTATTCTCTTTTTTTTCAGCATATTTAGTAACATGTTGAAGTATGTATCCTTATAGGGTGCAAAAACACCTAAAAGTGTGTATGGGTGTAGAGGAACATTCTTTAACTGAGATACCTAGTACAAGCTTTTGTGAAAAAGTTGATCGGTAATGAGTCTTATTCTTTCTTTTGGTATGATCTATGCATCATCTAGGACCTCTTTATCATCATTTTACTGGTAATCAGCTTTCCAGCCCTGATTTGTCTCATCAGACAAGGTGGAGAAGTGGATCCATAATGGTATCTGGAAGTGGCCTTCTAGCAGAAAATTTAACATGTTGCAGCAACAAACTCCTATTTTCTTGTCCAACCCATGTGATATGGAACAAACTATATGGACTAACAGCTCTTCAGGTGAATTTACAGTCAGGTCTGCTTTTAAAAGTCATAAGATCCGCCTAACCTGTGATGTCTTGGTTGGATTTTCTTTTCCTTTTTTTTGGGCGTCTTGGTGGAAATTGGTTTGGAATAAGAAACACATTCCTAGATTTTCTTTTACCCTTTGGCTATTGTGTAAAAGAAGACTGCTCACAAAGGGACAGATTTGAGAAAATGTGGATGGTTAAAATAGGTCTGATCCGAATGAATGTGTGCTATGTCGCAGAGCTGATGAGACTATTGATCACTTGTTCTTCATGTGTCCAATGTCTGCTGCAGTTAGGTCTATAAAATAAAAGTCTTATGCTCTATGTCCGGAGCTTGTATCCCTGGTGTTTGGGGAGAGAGTGGCAGTGTGCATTAGAGTAGCAAGTCTTCTATTGATAAGTTTGGGAGACTACCACTGGCTATTACAATTTTAATATATATATATATATATATATATATATATATATATATATATATATATATATATATATATATATATATATATATATATATATATATATATATATATATATATATATATATGGAAGGCTAGAAATATGATGATGTTCTAGCAAGTTCCTACCTATCCCATTGGCATCACGAATGATATAATGGAAGA
Organism: Coffea arabica; assembly: GCF_036785885.1. Taxonomy (NCBI): domain Eukaryota; kingdom Viridiplantae; phylum Streptophyta; class Magnoliopsida; order Gentianales; family Rubiaceae; genus Coffea; species Coffea arabica. The sequence continues at coordinate 47,425,689 of NC_092317.1, forward strand.
GGTGTGGCCAATGTTTTGAATACCAAACTGGACCAGCAGACTCGATCGGTTGAATCGCGAATCGGCCATGCCTCCAGTCTGGTTCAATTAAAAAATTAAAGAATTAATTAAATAGGTCAAAACCGGTCAAGAACCAGTTGAACCGGCAAAAACTGGGAGATTCAACCAAATTTTATTAAGTATTTATTTTCTAAAATAAATATTTTAGTTTTATTCAAAATTCTTAATACTAAAATGAATAAAAACTTATTAAACCTTTGAACCGAGATCGAATTAATTGAACCAATCGAACAGTAAACTGGAAGGTTTTCCGGTTCACTTTATTTACGGTCAGGATTTAAAAACATTGGTTGTGGCATATTGGGTTTTCTCGACATGGAGTTCCTAGATCAAGAGAAAATAGGTGCCTAATTATGGCTTGGAGCATTACTCAAAGTGCTTTGATCATGAGTAGCTAGCTCTTCAAATTACTTTGGTCACATAGTTTGCCGGTTTTGATATTACACTTAAGCAACTCTATAAAAATTATTGCTCTATTTAATAAAGAAAAATCTTACTCTAATCATGTATAGCTAGTTTCTTTTAGTTACTTTGGTCATATAATTTATTAGTGTTGATATCACATGTAAGCAATTCCAGTCTACACTGTAACGTGTAAAAATTCTTGCTCTATTTAATAAAGAAAAATCTTAATCCTACTCTAAGCGATATATGACAGATACAAACAAAAAGATTGGCCACATCCTTAATTTTAGGGGGTCTTATATTTGTATTTATCGTTTAGACATGCACGTGAACTCTTTAATAAAAGATTCATATTTTGCAAAGAAAAAAAGAAAAAAAGACAATGAGTTTAGAATATACTCAAGCAATTACTTGTGTTAGGAAAAAATAAATACTTTATTTTGCAGCTTGACTTATGCATATAAAATTTGACAAGGATCTATGAGCAATTCTTCTTTTATCTTCTACCTACCAAAAAAAAGTATCCTTTTCTTCTTCTTCTTTTCTTTTTTTTTTTTTCTGTACAAACTTCACATTAAGGGAAACTGGACAACCCCAAATATGATATATTACCCATAGACTGGACTTTCAATACTGTGCTGGTGAACATTATCTTTAGTGTTTCCCACAACCCAATTTATTTGGGCTTAAGAAAAATATAATCAACATCATCATTGGTCGAGGTCATTAACAAACAAAATCCGATGTTGTTTACCTAATGGCAAAGATAAATAAGAAGATGTGCCTATCCAATACATATAATAAATATAAAAAAAAAAAAGAGAGAGAGAGAGAGAGAAGAATCGTCTCATTATGGGCCTAAAGCACATTTTATCCTCTGTAACTGTGGGACAAAATGATAAAGAATCTGCACGCGTAGCATTAATTGGATAGCATAGCAACTTCGCGATTTGATGATAATGATGTTTGAGGATTGATTGATTGGCTCATGATGATATCAATGCATCTGTTTTCATGCATATACAAACCAACGGACTCGGGGCACGGCTCGGCCAATTTTGGTCATTATCAACTGCGCGTAACTTTCTTTGTATATCGTGTAATTTTTTTTCCACAGGATGTATTTTCACAACAGATAGTGGTGGACCCCACACTTAACGCGAAAATCGAATTACATGGTGTAATCTCAGCCGCACAAAATTTTGAGGGCAAATCTTGGCCCTTAACCGTGCAGGACGGTCATACTGATGACCGTCCCTGCCCCAAATCCCAAACGAATAGCCAGATAATCATCTGTCAGTTTTAAATCCTCAAGGAATCATTTCAGACTTGCATGTCTGACAGAAAAAAAAAATTTTTTTTTTTTTTGGGGATGAGTTAGAATCTTACGGTCATGAATTCATTTGGTCCATTTCATTGGAATTTAAATATGGTGCTGATATGGTTTTCCTTGTTACCTTTTACTCTATATGAACTCTTGTATGAAACCACACGAATCATTTATTGAGTATTATTACTACACGAACGAATTAGTCTGCAGGATTCATGCATGCTCCCTATTTTACTCTTTTAACTTCTGAGCAAGAGAGTAAAATCTTGAATGTCATCACTCCCGTTTGAATTGACAGTTTCAAGAGTTTTTGTAGAAAAATGTACTGTAAATATTTGATGCATGTGAGGTAAAAATATAATTGAAAAATATATTCATGAAAAATATAAAAAATTTTCTGCGAAAAATCACAATCCAAACAAGTTTGGCCCTCCAACAACGATATTGGATCGAGTTACGTGCTCTTGACTTGGGTTTAAGTGGAAAAGTTCAAGAGAAGATTGAGGTTTTGATAATTAATTCTTGAATCTCCTCATTTGAATTCGATATTGAACACATTGAAAGTGGAAAACATTTAAATGGTAAAACATTTCATAAGTCGAATACATGTGTATACATGTTTATACACATGTATACGTAATTTTTTGTCTTAATTTTTACATTCGTTTTAGTTTGTACATTTATTTTGATTGAGAATATAAAGTAATAATTGCAAAGTTACCGAATAATGAACCAAAAGTGAGAAGACAAGGAAGCCTAAATTGAACCAATGAGAGGATAAAATGCCCAAGTAAATCTCAGGGAGGAAAAAAGAAAAGAAAATCAAGAGACATAAATTCGAGTTTTCCCCTTGTAATTAGGGGAACATAGCAAATCGTCTCTTTAGCTCATGAAATGTAATTGGCCAGCGAAATGACAATCATACCCTTATTGGAATGAAAAGTCGCATAATCCTTTTTATTCTTCCATTTTTAGTATGTCTAGATGTCTCTTTTCCCCCCTTGCATTTGCATTATGACATACAAAATTTGTCAAAACGCAAATGGTTAAATTTATATTTTTTTCCTTGTGAAATGCATTCTGTTCTTATTACCAAATCGTCGTTAGCCACCAATTATAGGAGTAATAAAGATTGAAACTAAATATATTTGCTTTTAGTATTGAGCTTTCATTTCCCTTCTTTATACTTATTATAACATGTCTTTCGAACAAAAATATGAATTGCTATCCTATATGAGATATATTTAATTGTCCTCAACTACGAAAGAAATTAAAATTATATATTAAGTAAAAAATAATTTATGCAACTTCTATATATAATATATAAATTCATTGTATCGTCAACATTTAATGAAAACTTAATTCACAATGTTAATAAAAGTAAAAGTTACTTGAGTTATTTTTACAAAATTCATATTTTAATTTTTTTTACTATAGTTTACGATAATTAAAAAATCAATACTTTTGCACTTAAAATTTGTATATCACAATAGACATGGAAGATGACAAGAGAGAAATTTAACCATAATAGAGAAAGGAAGAAAGCGAAAAGCAATAAGCATTATGTGAACAATTTCTTTCATTGAGGGCATGATTATATTTTAGTTCATTAAATACATTTGACTCTTAGAGCTCGTAAGAAAATAGGAGATTCCTTTTTAGTCGCTTTTGGGAGATCGGCCGGACAGAGGAGGTTATTTTAGTTATGCTTTGCGTGCGTCCCCCCCGGCCCCCTAAGGGGGGGTGCGCTTCAGCCGACCGGAAGGGAGGAGTTGAGTTGGTCGCTTAGCCGTCAGACCGAATCACGAGCGATTCTTGACTAGGAAATCCGAAGTCTAGTTGGTCTTTAGCTTAGGGAGGATCCCCCTTTTAAGAACCCGGAAATCAAATTTCATACTACTGTATAAATTGTGCAATTTTTCTTTTATCTGGTATTTCGATACCTTGGAATTAAAATAATAAGAGCACTCAGGAAAAAAATCAATCAATTAGAGACCGAGAAGAGTCTACTTCTCGATGAAATCCTTTCTCAGAAGGAATTAGAGTCTAATAAGACCTCCTTTTCTTGTCTTTATAGTGTTCTTCTTTCAGTATTCTACTACACGTTATATTAGGGGTTTGCAGTTTAGTATGCTTAAATATACCCCCTTGCCCTTGCTCGGCTAGAGATGCAAACGAGTCGAATCGAGTTAAGTTTCGAGTTAATTGAGCTGAGTCTCAACATAATTTTACGAAACTCGAACTCAAATTTAAACTCGAATTCAACTCAAATTCGAGAGCTCGAACTTAAAAAAAATAAAAATAATTATTTTATTTTTTAAAAATGAATAAAATAATAAATTTTCTTAACAAATAATAAAATATTAGGGATATATGTAATTTTACTATTAAAATAAAAATATATATATATATATTCGAGTTCGAATTAACTCGCGAACTAACGAGTTTAGTATTTTTTAATTCGAGTTCGACTTGGTTAGTTTGAATTTGATGTTGACCGAGTTCAAATCGAATTTGGACTCGAGCAGCTCTCGAGCTTGTAGCCCTAGCTGGGGCAATTTGTAGGTTTCATTAACATTACGTGTGAGTTGTGACATACTATTGACTCTTAATTACAGAAAGAGTTCACATATAAAAAAAAGGACTGAAAATCATGATAAATATAAATACAAAAATTCTAAAATCAAGAACGTAAACTATCGATAATTTATTTTTATCGCTTAAGCCGTACGTCAGATTTTCCCTACAGAAAATATAACTTATAATTAAGCCAAATCAAAATCATTTGGAATGTGAGAGAATTTTATCAGTTATTATTAAATTATTATTATTATTATTATTATTATCAATTTGTTTGGATAGTGTATTATTTGAAATATTATTTGGAATAATTACTGTAGCACTTTTTGTGATGTGATGTATGTGAGATAAAAAGGTGGTTGGAAATATAAAAGGGTAGGTTGGAAAATATATCTATAATGCAAACGAAATATTATTTGGAATAATTGGGATATCCAAACAAACCCAAATTTGTAAATAAAGAATGGTGAGATGGAAGTTAGGCAATTGGCAGATTCTCACACTTGCCGAAGTTTCCTAGTGAGTGCCAGTAGGACACCAAAAGTAGACTCCCTGCTCACCAGTCACTAAAATCCACCCCACGCCGCAGCCCTCTCCATATCCCCCACAATTCCCCCTCCTTTCTTGTTTTCTTTTTTTCTTTCTTTTTCCTTTTCCCTACAATTTGCATTTTCAATTTTTTGCAATAATCAATCAATCATTCACACACGCAAGAACAGTTGTAAAAATTAATATATAGTACTTATTAATCAACGAAAACAAGCCCTCGTTTCTTCTTCTCTTTAGAAACTTCACTGCTTTTTACCTCCTCCTCCAAGGGCTCTATTCAGCTAAACCCTAGAGCCCTAACCCAGCCCCTTCTCTCAGGTAAATTCCCTTTTCATACGCATGCATATTTTTGTTAATTTGGATAAGGGTTTGATGCGTGGTAGTTTGATTTTGTTCTCTAAGAAATTAGTCAAGAAATTAGTGGGTTTGGAATATGGAATTAGATCTTGGGAACTATAGAAAGACCTGAACTTTCATTTCTTATTTGGGATTTAATCCCTTTATTTCGTTGTGCTGATTATCTGTTTTTGCAACGATGAAACCCAAATTAAAAGGCTGAAATTTACTTGTCAACCCAATTTGGAATTCTGTGCAAAACCCTAATTTCAGTTTTTTGAGAATTTGGGGGAAAAGCTCGTTCTTTATCGTCTAGTTCAATTGACAAGAGGCTCAACTTCTAGCTGTAACCATAAAGGGGTGATAGGAAATTATGAGAATAAGTAGGATTTAACTTTTGATCGGGTAGATTAACGTATACGGTCTTATGCTATTGATTTGATTAATTTTGAGTTGGTTTTAGTTTGATGGTTTACTATGGGATTTGTAGGTGGTTTGAAATGTCGACTCCAGCTAGGAAGAGGCTGATGAGAGATTTTAAGAGGTTGCAGCAGGACCCACCCGCTGGCATCAGTGGTGCACCTCAAGACAATAACATTATGCTCTGGAATGCTGTGATATTCGGGTGAGCTTTCGACGGAGTTGTTTTGAAACTACATACTGTTATTGCGAGTGAATTACGTTTGCATATATGGATAATTTTATTTGTTTGCGTGGTTTTTCATTCACTAGTTGGTAAAACGTTTTCTGGTTTCTTTTCTGGTGTGGATTGCAGTCCTGATGATACACCTTGGGATGGAGGTAAGTCGATCATAACACTCAAAGTTTGTTCTTGCTAAGTCGATGACATTGATGGGTGATGTGTTGGTCCATGGCTTTCAATGCTTTCTGTATGACTTTGAATTATCATACTGTGAAGTTGATGTCCTGAATGGGTGAAGTTTTGGTCCGTGGCTTCTAAAGCTTGTCTATGACTTTAAATTATGAAACTGTGTAATCTTTTTAGGGTGGAATCAAGTCTACTGTGCTTCACTTGCCTTTAGTTTGTTGAACAACCAGTTATCGTGTAGCTTTGCTAACCTATTCAATGTTTATGTTTAGCATATACATTCAATTGAGTTTTCACTCTGGTCAATGTCCAGACTTCATTTATGAGTTTCACATGTATGTGATGCATCTGAATTTCTAGGATCTAAAGCTCGAGGATACAGTGAAATTTTGCTTCAACTAATTTTTCTGTATAAAGTCAAGTGTTATCCTGCCTCTGAAGCCACTATGTTTGCTCCACAGATGTACTTTTCTGATGTGCGCCTGTTGCTTTTGTTGGTTTAAAGTCGGAAGCCATTTATTTTAAGGAAAATGCATAGAAATGATACAAGTTCATTCTTCTCCTGTTCTCAGTATCTTGTGTCCTAACTTTGAAGCTAGAACATCTGGCACGTCCATTCTTTCCTTTGGAGATATATTGGATGTAAATATGTTTGCTTTGGCTTTAGGACTAGTATTTTGGTTACAGTGCATCTCTATGAACTTGATGGATCCTTATCTAACTTAATTGACCTTTGCTCTTGTACATAAAGAGGGAAATTGGAGATGTATGTTATAGTTATGAACTGCTAAACAATTCATCATAGACAATACTATTGCTTTTATAGCCTTATTTGCATTGCAAGTGGTACCCTACAAAAACTATTTATTTCTGGTGTTGGGGTGATTTTTTTACTCTTTATCTATATGTAGAGGAGGGATATGTTTAGGTTTAATTTTTTTTTTTTGAAGATTTTTCCATGATAAAGAAAGTATGACATGCACAAGAAGCCTTCAGCTCTTTGTTGATTGACTTGGCTTATAGTGTCTTTTGGAAATCAATTGTAAGGTTTCGTACTATGTAAGATGTTGATTATGATCCTGGTTCATCGATTCTTCCAAGACATGTTGACAATGGGATGACTTCTATGATCTCTTGTTCACAGAAATACCCTGGGGAAGTTTAGGTGGGAAGTCTGCAATTCGGACTTCCATACTCTACCACACAAGTGTCCAAATGCATGGTGCTGCATGCATTTGATTGGTTGCATTTGTACACTTGGCATCTATAGAAGTTGGAATTTTCCTGCAGAGTGCCTACTTGACAGTTTTTATATATAAATCAGTACATGTGTGAGAGTAGATGGACAGGAAAGTGCTAACAGTTGGTCCAGATTATTCATTTGCGGGGGATTATTTCATTATTTAAGTGCAAAACGGAGGAAAAAAAAGAGATCTCTGAAACCAAAAAACAATGTGATAGAGTAGGTAGGAGGAGAATAGAGCTTAAAAGAAAAATAAGGTTCTTCCAAGGGTTTTTTGGCACAATATCGGGAGCATTTGGATAACTGTATTGACATGATTTCTGTGATTCTTGTGACATGACATGTCATTTGTCTATGAAACATAACATTGTGAAATGTTTCACATAGTGATGTCAAATGGATGTCAAAATTTGTGTGATTTTTAACTGATACACTAAGTCATACTTAATGCTATACTTTCCCTAGAATATTTAGGCAATGTGACAATGAGATAATGTTTGTCGTATAAACAATCCATCAGAGAATTATGTAGGTTGCTTACCTGAATGCAATTATTATTCAAAATTAAGAAAATATTTTATTTTTAATCTTTTTCCAAGTATAAAAGTTGGTAGTCGTACAGTTGACTTTCAAGTTGATCTTCCACAATTCGACTTCTAAAAATCAGAAATATAATAAGAATAGAAATAATAGGGAAACAAATCAGAACGGTACTCGTCTTTGGCTAATTCCTTAGATTATACGTGAAAAAAAAAACTCGGTCAAATGTTGCTCTGACAATGAGTATGTATTAAACTAGGACAATTTTTTTAATAAAGCACTGATGCTACCGTGCTTAATCAGTATGGTAGCAGCTGTCAAGTCAAGAAAAAAAAACCTGACTTGCTCTCTGTTCTGGTTGACCAGATTTTTTTTTTTTAGAAAAAATTGTCTCAGCACGGCAGGGGTGTTTTTATTAAAAAAAGTGTTTGCTTGAGGTAATTTGTTTTCGGTCATGTGGAAGAGTTTTTCTTTTGGCATTTGTTCTTGACCCACTTAAAGCTCATTGAAGTGCCACTCTTCAGCTTTTGCGCGCCAGCAGTGGCTATTGATTTGGCTTTGTTGAATCCTGAGGCCGGTTTCTTGTTATTTCCAGCATCATTGGTTGCAGTGGAGGTGTCATCTTCGTCCATGGCACCAATTCCTCCCGCACCCCATTGATCTGCTCAGTCCGTCAGTAGCCATTTTTCTTTGGATCTAAAAACTAGGGACAGATAATTCAGAATCAACAACTAAAATCAATTGCAATAAACCTAATAAACCTAAGCCTTTGCTTTCCTGAATAAACCTAAACCTTTACTTTCCTGAATGGAAAATATACTGATGCCAATGAATTGCAAGATACATAATAGTAATGAAAGTTGACGAGGAAGACCCTGAAATGATGATGACAAATGTCTCCAAAGATCTCAAGAAGAATGGGAAAGATATACACAAAGAAAATCAACCTACAAAGGGAATTACCTTGCTTGGATTTAATCTTGAGGGCTGATGCTGCTGGTTCCTATGAAGAAGAAAGTGACGATGAAAAGCTTTAAGGGAACATGAAGAGATTAGTGGGGAGGTTGTATCTTGCATGTGGATAGGCAACATTTGACCAAGTGTTGTACAGTATTGTTTTCCTTTTTTATCTTTACTTTAGTAAGAATAGTACCAATCGTGTCCACTATTTCTACTTAATAGCCCTGTCTTGTAGTTGGTTAGGTTATGGGGCTACTCCAATTAATCGGTTTTTTTTTTTTTAAATAAAAACACCCCTGTGCAGCAATAGTACCAATAAAATTTTTTTTTTAAAAAATTCTGGTCAAAGGCTGCACGACTGTGCAGCCTTTTCCAGAACAGAGAGCAAGTCAGTTTTTTTTTTGACTCAACAGCTGCTACCATGCTGATTAAGCACGGTAGCGTCAGTGCTTTATTAAAAAAATTGTCCTGCACGTTTAGTACACACTCAATGTCAGAGCAACATTCGACCGAATTTTTTTTTTTTCACGTATAATCTAAGGAATTAGCCCTTGTCTTCACCCTCAAGCCATCTCTCTCGCCCACCTCTCTTTGTTGCATACCTCTAATCCACGTTTCTTCTATTACCCTCCTCTTCCTGCCAGCCTATCCCAATCTCCCGAGTTCCATTTCATTTCGCTTGGAATATTCAGTCCCATTTTCTTATCCCACTTCCTGTCCCAGGTTGTGAAATACTGCCACTTGTCCATTCACTAAAAATAAGAAAATCGTTGTTTGGATTCTCGCTTCAAACCTTTCAAATCTCTCACATATGTTAATAACAGTGAAAATATACATCTAATAAAATTTAGAAAATTTAACTCAAAGAAAAAAGAAGTTGGAAAAGTGTTCCTAATGGTATATCACCATGAGCACTTCCATTCCTCGGTGGAGACCTTCCCTCTCACGTGAACATTTGCAAGCAACCATTTTGTTCCTAAATTCCAAAAGGCCCTCAATAGAATGTTAACGGGATTTTGAAGTGTTGTGGATATTTCTTCTCCTGGAGTCAGGGAGAAATTTTGTTTTGTCTCAGAAATTTATGCTTTCCTTTTGCCAACTTCCACATTTTTCATGACTTTGATTTCCCTTGTGATTGCTTTCTTTTGTGGTAGGAATTCAAAGCATTACAATTGCTGAAGGTGCAATCTAGGTAGCATCTGTTCAATTAGTTTAAGTAGTTGCTGAACTATAACCGTTTTATTAGGAAAATTGTTCAAAGTGATAGAGGAGGTTGATCGTTGTTGAGGGATAGGGAATGAAGACTGTTTTCTTCCAACTTCTATCATTAGTATGTTTAAGGACTGGAAGTTAATGAGCTTGAGCACAAATAAAATTTTCGTAGTTTTAGTAAATGGACAAGTGGTGGCTTATTAGAATGTTGGATAGTGAGTGGGATATAAAAGTGGGATGGAAGATCCAAAGCACGTTTTTGTTAAGCCTGATCCCACCCTCTGCTGACACTGTTGCTGTTGCCTCATTTTGCTGTTATCCACTGCCTCAGCAACCGTCTTCTTTTTGTTTCAAATATCCTCCGGCAGCCATTGGAACAGTTGTACTAATTCAGAAAGATATTGATCTAAATAGTTTGATGGTAAACTTTTCTATTTGGCTTGCAAGAGTTGAGCAAGCTGTATAGAATTTGGGTGAAGCACTGGCTGAGAGGTATGGGGGCTAACTATTTAGTTTGTTACAAAAAAGAATAAAACAACGTTTGGAAAAGGGAGGCCTTTTTAGGTCAGCGGGTGATGGGACAGTTGCATTTTGGAAATTTAATCACCTGGATGGTCACATTTGCTAAATGTGACTGCCCACCTTTTCTTGTTGCTGTGCTAAAATAAAAGAAAAAAGAAAAGAAAATTTTGGTGGCAGTCATGTTTTAAATGTGGCTGCCTGCTTTAAAGTTTTTGTCCCCTCTCGCATCCCTTCTTCTTCTCCCCCTGTCCCCTCTTTCTAGCTAGCCACTTGTCTCTCTCTCCTCCTTCCACAACTATCTTTTTTCTTCCAAACATAATGTTTCACAACAACAGAAAAGATGTTCAACTTTTCCATAAAACCTATCTTTGCAATAAAACCTGGCTAAGATGTCTAGCAACCCTGCCATCCTCAACATAAGGCGTGACTGAAATCAAAATCATAAGAAAATTGTAGCTAGTTTGACATTCAACTGAGTATATAGCATACAAGGAAATTATATCCTATGTCATAGGCAACATAAATATTTGCAATCTGGATTGTCATGTGAAAAAGAGGGAAAAAAATTATAGCACAAATGTATGTCTAGTACTGGCTAAAGAGCCCATAAAGGGCTTAAAAAAGTATATTGTGTGCTGCAGTAATGATTGTTAAATTACAAGTTTGCTTATATGTACACTAATTGTTTCCCTAAGGGGAGTGTATGTATATAAGTTGATCAGCACATAAAAGTGTAACTAAAGCAGGTTCCTATGATTTGAGCAAATATGCATTACAAGGCAAGGAAGTAGGGTGATGTTCAAGAGCCTATTCATAGTTCATAACCCCCCTTAAAAAAAAAAAAAAAAAAAACCAGCCAAGGTTAGTGTACTATCAGTGATTGCTTGTGTTAGTGACCCAACTTTTGTTGATAGAAGCCCATCGTAATAGGTCCCTCATGAAAGCCGAGATGACATGACTTAGATAGTAAGGGTAGATAAACACCTGCATTAGAGCTAGAGACATTCAATATAAATATGCTTGAGTGGAACTCGGCTGACAACTCTCTAGTTTCATTAAAGTACTGAAATTGAGCTAGGCCTTTTTATGGCCATCACCATTGGAGTTTAACCCATGTTTTGAGTCACGTACCTGCCTGCTGATCTTCTACTGTGCATCATCTATCATCTGTAGGTTGGATTTTCATAATGTGGTTAGGGAGGGGAGAAGAAGAAAGGGTGGGAGGGGGCCCACCAAAACTTTAAAGTAGGCGGTCCGCCCATCAAAATTTTCTTTTTTTTTCCTCTTCATTATTTTTAACACAAGAAAAAAATGGGGCAGTTGAATGTAAGATGACCTTAAAGACAATAATCGTAAGATTCAATCTAAAGTGAGTGTTTACCATCCACTTTTTCATTTGGGAGTGGGTGAAAATAGCAGAACAACTTCAGTATTGTGAATATGAATTATGATATTCTGGTGGTGGTATGTGATAAGGGAAATTCTAGATGCTATTATGTGGTGAATTAATGCAGAAAATTAATTCTTTTTGATCAAGTGGCCTTTGTTCCATGTCTTTTTGTTTCCCTCCCTTGTGCTAAGCACTGTCAGTTCTTTAAGTGTCTTTTTTATGTTTATGAGCAAGACCATGGCTCCTGGATGTTTATGCGCATTTCCTTTGGGCACATCAGGTACGTTCAAGTTGACACTTCAGTTCACGGAAGATTACCCAAACAAGCCCCCAACTGTGCGATTTGTTTCTCGGATGTTTCATCCAAATAGTAAGCATGACTATTGTATAGAATATTCATTTAAAGGCTAATTTGGCATTATTCTAATTCAGGATTTATTATTTGAGCAGTTTATGCAGATGGAAGTATATGTCTTGATATTCTTCAAAATCAGTGGAGTCCAATATATGATGTTGCAGCGATACTAACCTCAATCCAGGTAAATCACATTGGAATTGTAGCAGATGATATTAGTTATGAGTCTGTTCTTTTTTTGTTGTCTATATGAGCCACCTTATTATGGGTATTTTCTTCATCTCAATGTTATCGCAGGATGGACATTTCAAATTCTGCATAGAATTGAATAATCGTAGAAATCGATTGCTTCCAGATTAGCCAATAATAGGCTGTTGGAGCAGTAATTTAGTCTGATTTTTAAATGCCAACTGAACAGACTATTTTAATAATAAGTTTGCTAATTAAGGCATAAAATATTTAACATGTATGTGTGAGGTCCACCTTCACTAATCTGCTTCTCGTTTGCTTCATTTTGGTATACTTATTTACATGATGCTGCCTTGTTGAGTCAACTTGCACTGAGCCCAAGATGCTACTCCTAGAAATAACAAGAATCTCATTGGCAATAAGTTAATATCTATTCCTCTTGGTAAGGAGGCACCTTTGACTTTGGTAACTGAGTTGCTAAGAAAATGTAGTTGGTGACTTGCTTTTGGTTCAAGGGAAACCGTGCAACTTTAAAAGATGCTAGAGTTGAAAATTTCACTACTCTGGGAACAGGATGGAGCAATTCCATTTTTTGTCTTTATTTCGACTTGAAGGGTGGGCTTGGTTTTAACACTGACAGGAAAGCATAGAAAGAGCCCTTGTTTGCTTAGATCTCTTAGTTCTTTGTTCCTAGGCAATATATGGAAGAGGAAATAAAAATGAATTTAGTGGCGTCTTGACTCGATAAGGTTCCTCCTCTGAAATTGAGTCTTCACGGAGGTGAGCATCCTTAGAAACTAAAGTGACCTCACTCGGTTTCAGAATTATACAATAGAATAATCAGGGCTATCAAAGTAAGCTGAACAAAGTGTATCTATTATCGTAATTTCATTCTTCTCTTTCCTTTTCATCTCCAGTTCTGCATATGTGACGAGATAAGTCAGGCAGCGTTATTGCCACGTGGTTAATGAATTTCTTTCCCTTTCTGATGCCCCTAACCCCTATCACTACTTGCTCTGACATATTTGGATGACTAATTCTTTATCTGGTCAAGCACATTATCTCTCCATGCCGTAAAATTGTTATGGAGTATGAATTTCCTTAAATGCTCCACCCTCCCATCACCATTGAATATTTCTTGGCCCATGCCCGGAGTCGTTACCTTAACTGCAAGGTGGGGGATGCCGAAGCCAGGGCTAGTGACTGGAGTAAGTTGTAATAAGGGAGGTAGCACATTGACTTGACATTTTCTGTCTACCACATGGACCTTTCTCACTGTTGCAGTTAGCAGTTGATACTTTGTCTGGGAATGGCTCAAGATATTATTAATCATGGGCTCTTTTTTAGAATACAGTTATAAGTGGTTTTGCTTTTTGCAGTCTCTACTGTGCGATCCAAATCCTAATTCTCCAGCAAATTCTGAAGCTGCACGCCTGTTTAGCGAGAATAAGCGTGAATACAACCGCAGAGTCAGGGAAATTGTGGAACAGAGCTGGACTGCCGACTGATACTGTTGTGAGGCCTGCATTGGTACCAGGGATGATCTCATCCTGTTGTTGTGGGCCTGTTTAAGTTTCATCTGTCAATTTAAAGACCTTTATGCTGGCTTTCTTGAATCAAAACTCGATACTCCGGTCCTACTATATTTGTTAGGACTATTTATTTGGTATGACTTGCTGTATTTCATCATCTAGCTCCTGTAAAATAGGATTTTTCTGTTGTAAGCTGTCATGGGATACATAGACATTCTGTTCCTATAAATATTGTTGTCTTGTGACATGATTCAATATGCCTTTGTGTTTTGGTTTAGTCATCAAATGTGCTTTTGATGCTTTGGTGAGAAGATTCACATTTGGCAAGCTTGTAATCCCAGTAGGACTTAAGAATGCTTTACAACTATCAGGCAACAAATGACTCTAGAAAAAAAAATGCGTATTCGTTTATATTTGCTGAGCAGTGTTCACTTAAAAAAAGATTAGCAGGGAAATGTGGGATTTAAGAAGCGGGGAGGGAGGAGGAGGATTTGGAGATGGGATCTCTAAATTCTGAGATTTCAACCTTGAGTATAAGTCTGTCAATTGGGTTTAATGGGCTGGGCTTTTGTAAGTTCGAATTCAGTTTATTTAATTTGTAATATTTTAGGGATTTGGGTAATGAGTTTTGGGTTAATAAACGTGAAGTTCATATTCAATTCATATAATATTCGGGTTGTGAGTCTTATTTGGGCTTAGTCTAAGTTTATTTATTATTCTTTAATTTTCTTAATATAATTATTATAACTATTAAATTGTAAAACGAGTTTAATATTTACAAGATTACAATATTAAAACTAAACATGAACAAATAATAATTTTTAAAAGTATATAAATTAAAAAATTTTCAACAATATATATATTTAATTTGTTCAAAACGCATGAAAAATAGTAATAAAACATTCGGTTATAAACCAATACATCTTTAAAAGTTGGAACTTTTTTATAACCTTGTGATTTGAATTCAAATATGCTTGGTGATTGGAATTCAAATATGCTTGATGATTTGTGTTTCTAGACCAAAAAGAAATCAACCACTATTATGTCAATGCAAAAATTTACTCAAATAATAAGAAAAGTTAGAGATTCAGTTATGCATTACTAATATTGGTTCTCAAGAAAACTCATAGAAGAGTTTTCAGATGTATTTTTGTGTTTTGTAATTTATATATATTTAGTATTTAGTAATAATATATTTGGATATATAATTATGTATAATATCAAAATATAAATATTATATATATACATATATATAGATAATTAAAGGGCCGAGCCTATATCGAGTTTGAACCTAATGAGGCTCAAGTTCAGCTCATATTTAATTTGGATATAATTTTTAGGTTCAAGTTCAGACTTCAGACCGACTCACTAAAAAGTCGGGCTCGTCGAGCTTTTTTTGATCAAACAAGCCGAGTTCAAGCTGACCCAACTCCATTAACAATCCTACTTTTGTGGCATCCATTTTCAACTGTAGAAATGATTTCAGTGTGCAATGTAGTTACCGGATGTCAAAGGATGTGTGTGTGTCTGTTTCATTTTCTCATTGACCTAGAATCTGAAGTTACTGTTTCCATATAAACTAGATTGCATATTTTAAACACTTGTTTGTATTGAAGATTGATTTTATTTTTTTTAGCCTAAAAAGCATGTAATATATAATATGGTTCAAAAAATAAGAAGATGATTAAAAAACATATTTATAATACAACCAAAACTCTTTTTTTTTTTGGCAAAAAACTGGCTATCCGGAGGGAAAAAAAATGTCTGTGTAATGTTAGCTGTAGATTTGGTATTAATATTGTTGATATTATTTGTACACGAGAAAAAAGAATGTTACTACTAAATACCGTTGTAGCCAATTAACGAATTTTATTTACTAGTATATTTTTATGCATCGCTTGTCCACCCCCCCCCCCCGGCCGGGCGGGGGTTTTATGCATTGCTTTTTTTCTTTCTAATTTTGCCCTTGAAAGACCACAGTAAAATGTCATTATGTTAGCCCACTTTGTTAGAGAGGATTAAGTCTAATCTTGAGCCATGAAAATATTTTTGGAATATTTTGGCACAATTCCATTTTAACAGCTGATCTTAACCACACATTGTTATGCATCGCAATAGAGGCCTAATCTTCAATTCTTCTTCTTTTTTTTTTTTCCGAAGAAAAGTTGGCAATTTCAGTGAGAAATACTGAAATTTTTTTTTGCAAATATATAGCTTAATAACCAAATAAATATCACCTAATAAACAACCAAAGAGCCAAAGAGGCAGGTATTTTTTAGGATATTATTATGACTAGCATATCTTGAAATTCAAATGATATAATGAACAAGGTTTCCACAACCATTCCAATTTTGATACTCTGTTTTCTAATTTTTTAGGATGTTAATACTCTGTTTTCTAATTTTTGTGGTTTGGGCATGTTTTTTAGTAGTAGAAGCGGTATTCGGTAGACTTCAAGAATTCGAAAGCCAGCACCCAAAAAAAGGTAAAAAGGTAAGACTAAATTTTCACTCACCTTAATAATCTTGCAAAAAATCATGCTATTAAGAGTCACAAAAACGAGATATTTGACATGCAAAACGGATAATCCCAAACTAGTACATGTATAAAAGCTAGACAGTTGAAGTTTAGGTTCCAGGCATCACAAACCAAAACAAATGACAGCAATATTAAACTTCACACTTCACACAATGCTTGGCTGCTGCTAACTTTCACCCTGTAAAACACGGCAGTATGTATCTATACAAAAGGAAAAGCCCCAGATAAAATAATGAAGACCAAACCAAACTGGACAGCTGCATTTGGCATTGACTAAACTTCAGACAAACTCATCTCTTCAGTCTCCACAGCCTCCTGCAGCAATAAAAACTAACCATCATCAACTACACATACTGAGAGCAGAAAAGAAGAATCAGCTTGAAAATGCAATCTGAGGGCAGAAAATAGACTAATAAAAAAGCAACTCATCCTTTGCACATCCCTAAACCCACTTCATATCTCATTGCTTGTTAATGAGTAAACCCAATCTGAAGTAACCTAAAGGTGCGTACTAACTGAAGGGGAGGTGAAGATTTTAGGGGACTTTACAATAGTCTAAATCACAGGAGATAGCACCAAACAGCAGTCAGCAGTATGAAAGGTTTGAGACCTTCAGGATAACCAGGAAGCTTTCTTGGAGAAACTTAAAAACCGAAAGTGCTTTAATGAAATTTAACCTAAACATTTGCATTTTTGCTAGTATAGAAAAAGATAGATTAAAATTTTACCACGTTTTCTTTATTTTCTTGGAGTGCTTTATCCTCTGGTGGGGAATTGAGCGAACCTGTGGCATTGAACAGTAATAAATAGACCCATTGAGTAGTCAATTGAGTACATTCTAGTTTAGAAGCAATTACCTTCTACATTAGACGATTTCTTTCCCTGCTTCTTCAGCTTATCATTATGTGGTTCTTGCTTTCTCGGTTTTTGAACTTTCTTGTGTGTTCTACCAGCTCCAGCTTCAACACCAGACTTTGCATTTGGAACCACTTTCTTTGCTGATCTCCTGACTTTAGTAGCAGACTCATTCTTTTGAGTTTTCTCCTTGTTTGGGTCTTTAACTTGACGAGCTTTATCAACGCCAGCATTCGAGGGCTCCAATTTCAGCTTCTGACTGTCTGCTGAAGATGACGAGCTATGTACATCATCATCAGATGACCGAGTTTCCTCATCAGGCACATGGGAACAAGTTTCAGAAACCTGCAACTGCTCTAAGCTCTCTGAAATATTGTAGCCTTGACACAATTCCTTCAGAGTCTCTCCAAACTCAGCAAGGCTATGGCGCCGAATATAGGATTTCAATTCGTCCCTCAAGAGTTGAAGAGGCTGAACAGAGAAGCACAAATGAGAAGCAAGAACGTGTCGCTAATCAGATGTAATTTTATGTCATAGCGGACAGTGTCACAAGGGTAACATAGATATGATGACTTAAGATCAGACATTCCATTTTGTCCCAGTAATAGGCTGGAACATTGTAAAACTAGAGCAATAGCAAGTCTAGGCCAGGACAAACATATCAGTAAGCCTTAGAGTAAAGTGCAAAAATCATTGATTAGGATCTGCAATTTCGTAGCTGACCCAAAAGTAAACCCCAAATACTTTTTTATACAGGTATAGAATTCCCTTCAAGTAAATAACTAGGTAAATGACTCAAGGATATGAGAGTAGGCGCTAAAAGGGTCGCTTCCAATGAAATTTGCATCCTCCTTTCTGTCATGCACAAGTGCACACTCATATAACTGTATAATTTATTTCCTACCTCACATCCCATCTCTAAAGCAAGTTTAAAGAAGCCAAGGGAGACTGATTGCTTGGATGCAGATTCAGAGAGCTTAATCAGAGACAACCAATATGATGCTCGAGTCAGACTGTTGTACTTTCTTCTAAGAGACGATTTTGAAACATCAGAAAGCGGTGTGTCACTTTTTCCAGTGGACCTCTTTGCCCTAGCCTCAGATATGGGAGTTGTATTTCCTACAGATCTTGGAGCAGGACTAGCAGTTGACTTTGCAGGAATGGACAGCCGTCTTGGTGGCTTTGCAGATTTCTCCTTGCCAGAGAGATCAAGCACACCCACACTCTTACTTACACTTGATGCAATCCTTCCCCTGAATATGCATGCATCCAGAAAAGCCTCAGTTAATACTTCTCAGTAGACCCATATTCAGGCTTGCAATTATTAAGAATGAGCTTAAAAACATAGACGACAGTATTCTAATGCTGTGAGTTATTGCAAATAAAATCATAGTAATCCCTGAATTAATTTTGCATTCAATTATATGGAGAATGGAAAAACCATTTCCATCAATTCTTAATTCCAGTTCACTTAAGCAACACATAAAGCCTTTCATATGCTGGACCAATTACTCAAAAGGGGGAACCAACAAAGCAAACCAGGCAATTGAAGAACTAATATCCCGGTTAATACAAATGTGCCTGTTGCATAATAACCAAATATTGTGATCCGTCTGACTCAGGGCAGAGGCCTCGAAAACCTAACTAATCATCAAACTGAAATGCATAAAGCAAAAGTCAAAATTGAGCACTGAGATAGGATCAAATTACATACCTAACAGCATACATTAGATATAAGGAAAACAAGAAACAAATTTCTCTTCAAGCCAATTCCAAGAACACATATCATCCAGATTAAACAACAGAAACCCTAATTCATTGGTCAAAAAAGAACCCTTTTTTGGCAAATTAGTAAAACCCCTACTCAGGGGAACAGGAAAAGAAAAAAGGAAGCATTTTTTTTCGTGAAAATACGATCGCCAAGTTAATGATCTTCAGAAACAGAACCAATTAAACTCAATAACTTCAGAAACACATGCAGATGATATAAATTAAAACCTGGTTCTAGGTAGAGAAGAATTAGAGGCATCAGTCAGAGGGGGCTTCTCCTCCTTGGACTTTGCAGCAGATCGAAGAGGATATCTGAGAAGTCTGCTTGCTGATCTCTTTGCATTGCCTGAAACAATCAAAACCCATAAAAACCCAGAAACAAAAACCAACAATTATTCACAAATTCCAGAAAACAGACCAAAACTTTAAACAAAAAACGATACCAGAAGCAGAGGTTTGGTCTTTGACCGAGTCTTCCATGGGAAAAGACAGCAAAAACAAATGGGGTTTTTCTCTAACAATAAGATATCTAAGAAGGGGAAAGAATCAGAGAGAAATGAAATGACGAAGAGGGTATAAGGATTATGGGTATTTATATGAAGGGGAGAGAATATGCTTCCGGGCAGTTGCCAAATGGGTGACAGATGGGCGGGAAATTGGGAAGTCTCGAAATCGAAAAATTGGGTGCAGAAATATACAGCTAAGATTTGGGGCTGGATGGTTTTAGGAGGAAACGGTTTAATAATTTAAATTAGACAACGGCTATTAAGGGTTTGGGGCCCAAAAATTAGTAGGATCCTTCGTTGTTGTAGTAAAGTAGGGTAAAGTAAGACGCTCATCATTTTGAATTTCAAATTTGAAAATTTCTTTATTATGTTTTTCTTTCAAAAAAATGGAGAAACAAGAGAAATTAGTGATGGTTTTTTATGAAGAAAAGAAGGAAAAAGGGTTTTTGCATGTTGGGATATTGGGATTGAGTGTGCTTTTAGAAATAATAGAAATTTAAACAAGTAAAAAATTATTTTAATTTGCATGAATAGCTAATATCGAGGATATGTTTGTGGCCAAAAAAAAAGGCAATGGAAGTAGAAAAATAGATTATTTTGGCAGTATAAAGAGAGAATCAAGCAAAATATGTAGACCAATTAAACCGATCCTCTATTAAGAAAGTCCGTTGGACACAAATATAGACGTTTTTTGTTGCAATCTCGAATTGGCTTGTTTTTCACCGAAATAGTCATTCAACTAATTAGAACATACATTCGTCAATAAGACTTAGGTTCCGTTTAAGAAAATTGAATCTGAATTCTGAAATTTGAATATTAAAACAATTAATTTGCTGAATTTTAAGCACTAAAAAAGAAATATATAAATGTCTGAATTTTAATGTTGAACCTATTTATACTGTTTATTAACCATTTATAACTGAATGGTTAATAAGTTAAATTTAACAATTTTGCCCTTGTATCTTTTCATCCAAAAAAGAAATAGAACCTATGATTTAATTAGATTAAATTTGTTAGATATGAAAATGACAATATTTATTGTTAAATCAAATTAATATAAAAGATGAAATATATTATATGAGGAGTATGGAGAAGATGTGAAGGTCATTAAAAATAGAGAAAAGAGAAGTAGAAAGGCGTTAAATAGGGAATATCAGATTATTTAATTAGATAAGAATTTTGAACATAATAATTAACAAACAAGGGTAGATTTGGTAGATACGATAAGGTAGTTGAAGTAATTCTATTGATTCTTATTAGAATTAAGCATTCAGTTAGGATTCTTGTACTGAAAAAATTACACACAAGTTCAACACTACTTAACAAGTTCAGTAGATAAATTTTTATTTATCAAACACCCAAAACATCTGAATGTCTGAAAAAATTCAGTCTCAGTATTTTTGTATGTTATCAAACAGACTCTTAATATGTGCTTTCATCAATTGAATGATTAGATATGAAAGTCTTTGTTAGCTGAGTGACCAAAAATATATATTTTTCATTAGTTGGCTAATTCCTTAGACTATAGGTAAAAAAAAAAAAAAAAAATCCGTCAATCGTTAGTCTAACACAATCATGTTCCTAAACTATAGTGGGAGGCAAAAAACTCTCCGCCCCTTTCTCATTTCATTCTATTCTTCTCTCTTTTCCCTCCCTCTCCCTCTCTTTGCATCGCTGTCGAACAGCTCAAACGAAGAAACTCCGAGCCAAACATTGGAGAGCGGCCCTTGGCATCATCCCGTTTCATAAGCCTGCCATGTTGATCACTGCTGGTGTTGATAAGGCCATCAATTTTTCTGAATCAAAATAATATCAGGCCATCAGTTTTAAAGTACAGTAATAATATATATATATATATATATGTCAAAATACAACAATGTAAGTGATTAGATGAATTATTTTAATTGCATAACTCATATAATATAACATAATGTAATTTTATAATTGGACGCTTATTTTCTGAATCAAAAGGTTGTGCTTGGTCTTAAATATATAACTTATACTACATAACTATACACAATTCACACTCTAAAAAATTTTAATACTACTAATTCATCCATTACTTCTCCTAAACCCAATGGCCAATTTTTTTTTTCTACAATTATGTTGCATTTCTGAAAAAAAAAAAATTGAGGCTGCCATGCTGCAATTTAACAAAAAAAAAAAAAAAAAAAAGGTTGCGGGCTGCTGTGCTGACTAGTTTGGGAATAGGATGGTATCAAATCAATACTTGTCCTTTTTTTTTGTGCCAATAATCTAAAGAATTAGCCTCATTAGTTAAACGACTATTTTGTCTAAATACAAAATTTAGCTAGTGACCAAAATAGGGAACTCCACGTAGTTTAGTGACTACTTTTGCTGTTTGCTCTTATTTTGATGCATTTAATTATTTTTGTCTCCACAAATTTCAAATATCAAATTTACAAATATAAGTTTTTTATTTGGAAAAATTGTTCAAAACATCTCTCACATTTGGCCAAATGAATTTTTTTATCATTCACTTTTAAAATGTTAATTTTATGTCCCTTACAAATTTAAATTAGCAAAATTAGATCTCAATCTAAATTTTCGATCACTTTTTAGCTTGAAATCACTACGTTTTTTATGTACAAAAATTTTGAATTGCACTCTTGTAGTGACAAAAATAAATACAGATTGTATCATTTGTTAAATTGCAAGTGGGATCTAACATTTTTACCCCACAAAATGGCTATATATAGATTACGTGATGGATTTAAGGTAAAAAGTGGTTGAAAACTTAGATTGGTGACAGATGTCGAATCTATTCAACAATCAAGTACCTACTCAAGAAAATGTAACTAGTATATAGCGGTGAGTAGGATTGTCTCCATAGGAATTGGAGGAAATTTGTTTCTTTAGAGTAAGAGTTAATTAGGGGTTTTTGAAGAATTAAATTAAATAATTATTTCACATAAAAGTAATTAAATAGAATTATACTAAAATTAAATCAATAATAAGCAAAGCTCTAGTCAAAGGAGTAACTTTTAGAGATGGTTCATACAACCGATCATTAATGCAATAATAAATTCAATCATTTATTGGTAAACTAGTTCAGCCAATTTTTTTTTATTATGTCGATAGTTATGGTACGACCATTAACTATATCTCTAATGAGGAGGTAGCCCTAGCTATAACTATAGGATTCAATCTCTCAATTGTAGTAAAAACTAGAAAAGTCTAGTTCTAACTAACAAATGCAGTACAAGGGTTTATTTAAATTAGATCGTACGTCTCTCTGACAGAAATCCAATCATACTAGTTATCACATTGATTAAAATAGTCAAATAATTAATGATTCAACTATTTCAATTGGCAGTAGATTATCTAATTCAATTAAATATCAAGCCTTTGATATTCAACTCAACATAGCAATCATAAGAAATTAATCTAGAAAATGCACAACTACCAATGAATAAAAGAAACAATAAAAATTAATTCGATCCCACAATTACTTGTAGAACTAAATCTTCAAGTTATCTTCGACTAAAATTTCACGGAGATAACCCAAGGAAAAATATGAAAATTGTAAAAGTCATATACCAAGACATGTCTATTGATATATATTTTTTATCTTTTAGTTGCTCCTCATGGCCATTTATTTATTTTTTAATCTTTTAGTGTACATATATTAGGTTAATTGTTTTCCCTAATTCAAGCTCATAATTGCCATAAAAAAACAGCATGCAACAAGAAAAATTTTGCCTCGATACTTTGCTGAATGATGAGGACTAGGACTACTACTACTACTACATACTAAGTATTAAAAGTCAAAATTGAGTAGTAAAAGAAGGGTAGTATGTCTGAATTTACCAGACTCTTAGAATCAAAAACCAAATTGACGACCAACAACTCTGGAAACTCCTGAAATCTTTAAGTTAGGGAGCTAATCACTTTAGTAATCATATTTTACATCCACAAAAGCAGATATATAAAGTCAACAAAACTAAACTTCTAGTGCTTATTTCATATTGATTGGTAACTTGTAGGAAATGCAAAACAAAAATTAATTAATACCAGCTATAAAAATCTAATCTAAGTTCATCTAAGGGAGAGACCACATGCTACGCACGAATGCATCAACTGTCCCTCAAACTCAGTTACCCCTTGACAAACCACAGCAGGCCGAGTCATCAACTCGCCATCCAGCCTTTTCCAATGCACATGAAGACTAAGGTCAACAAAAAATAATACCAGCACTCTTCAATTGAATGTGCCTGGAGAGCGAAACAACGGTTAATTTTAGGACTAAGTTCACTTTGCATCCTTCAAATATGGGGGAGGTTGGGTTGGGTTGGGTGGTAAAGAGGGAGCGATTGAAAATAAAATAAAAAAGTGCCCTTCAATTATACCAACATTTTTACTTGGGTCTCTAAACTTTAGTGTGGGTAATTTCTAAAATATAAAATTTGTCTAGCTTAAGTAACATTGTGGTCGGAAATGGGAAAAGTTTTATATTTTAGGGACTAAGTGAGCACATTTTATATTTTGCAAACTAAAGTAAAATCGAATTTATGCTTAGGTATTAAAGTGTCATACTTTAAAATATAGGGACCAAAATGAGAATTTGGATATAGTTGAAGAGTGAAAATTGAAATTAACCCTTAAATTTACAGTTTTGGGACATGAGTTAAACACATTAAACCCTTCCAACTCCAAATTGACTTCATATCCTTTCCCTGATATGCTGCTTATCATCCTTAGTCCTCCTGGATTTTTATTCGGGCAATGGGATTTTTCCAACTTACTCGGACCGATTACTTGATGTGGAAATGAAACGTCTAGGCCGAATTTTATCCAAATGTAAGACTTTATCAGTGGCTTTGAGATGTCTACGTACGCTGAGATTTTTTGGACATCTGGATGGTTGGATTTATTTAGAGTAAAGGGTTTAGTAGCATTTTGTGGTATGAAAAAAATGAATTGAAATCCAGTTATACCTTGTCATATCTGATGCTTTTCATGTATAATTTGCCAGGTACGAGCATATCCAAAGTAAGTTTCAAGTTTGAATAATCGAAATAAGACATTTGGGCAAGAAAAAAATTTTTCAGGACCTTTTAGCAATGCAAAATTAAGGTATTTATAGACAAAATTCATGTTATAATATCATAGTAGAACTCCACCAATCTCCAATGAACACGACATATGTGTTATAAACGTTCATGACTTTTGTAGTTACATTTTGTGTCACACGTTAGAAGAAGTATATATATATACATATATATATATATTATATGGGTTTAACGAGTACCTTAGGGCACTCATTAACATATCTATTATTTACCTAATCTATCATATATATATATTTCGTGCCAAAGTAAATCTACTTTTGCTTGTCTAATATTTCTGAGAAAGGATGCGGGATGGTGGTGTGCTACTTTTACTAATCTAGATTCTTCTATTTGTATATATGCTAAACACTGATCTAGTGTTTCTAGACCTTCTAAAATTTTATCAAAATAATAATATGTATCTGATTGTTTAAGAGTTGCTAATGCTATTCTATATGAATTTTCTTGAGTAGTTGTAAATTGAAAAGGTGGTTCAAAATTCATACAGATTTTATATGTAGAAATTATCAACTTGATTTAAGAATTATATGAGTACTCGGTACTTGATAGAGGTTACAGAAATTATACCTTCATATATATATATTATATGGGTTTAACGAGTACCTTAGGGCACTCATTAACATATCTATTATTTACCTAATCTATCATATATATATATATACATACACTAATAATTATTATCCTCCTTTGTGTTTATATACCTTTCCTATCTAATCTTATCTGACATCCTTGTATTTATTTATTTTTTCTAATTCATCTTATATTTTCAAAAATATAACATTTGAAATATAACTTAACTTAACATGGAGGCACCTGTTAGAAAAACGGTATATATATATATATATATATATACACACACACTTCCATAACTTTGAAAGTTACATCATGTGGCAAGTAATTATGGTTCTTTACGAATTAGCATTTGTTTGTTTCCTGAAACGTCTGGAAATGAATGTCCTCCACACCTAACTTGCATGGATAACATACTTATTAGTCCACCCATTGATGGTAAACGCATGTGACTAATAAGTCTTGTCATTTAGCAGTTTTGAATGGAGATAGAAGAAACATCCCTATCGTGGTAGACTTGGTTACCAATTGATTAGAGCAGAAGACCAGCTCAGATGAGCCAACACAAAGATCCAGTCAAACTATAACATCTACAAATCAATATTCACATGGACGATACGTCAACTTGTCATAACAAACATTAAAATGTGGCGATTATTCAACTCTAATCACCCCTGGTCACCATCCCACATGCACAAATTTTCAATACCATACATCATTCCTTGATGAATATTAA
Organism: Coffea arabica; assembly: GCF_036785885.1. Taxonomy (NCBI): domain Eukaryota; kingdom Viridiplantae; phylum Streptophyta; class Magnoliopsida; order Gentianales; family Rubiaceae; genus Coffea; species Coffea arabica. Next base: position 47,451,789 of record NC_092317.1, read on the forward strand.
TTTATTTATTTCGAAAATTCAAAGAAAGAGAAAAAAAATTAAAATCCCAATGCACAATTTCTTTCCTTATACAAAATTACAAATCTTTCTTTAATATCTTAATTTATACCTATCCTTAAAAAAAAAAGGAGGGAGAGAGAGAGAGAGAGTTGCAAGGTTGCCAAAAACCATGCACAAAAAGGGGGAATAAAGGATTAACTTATACGGTCCCTGTTGTCTCCTGGAGATGTAGATTTATTGCTAGGAGTAGGGAACGACAATGAAGGTGATAAGAACATCAAGCTTCCGGGCTGAGAATTCGCTGAAGATGGTGGTTTGGAAGAATTGAGAAAGGTTGGAGCACATTTGTTCACGGTTGAAGTGGATGATGGGAAGCTAGAAAGAATAGGAAATGATTGATCATTCAGCTTCAAATTCTGGCCGGATTTATCTGCTGATGTTTGGCTAGCTGGAGCTCCAGTTGTGCCACCAGCCCCGGAGCCGATGATGGATGTGAGAGCAGCCGCTAATGCAGATTGGAAGCTAGGGTCTGATGTGATTGCTTTAGTTGCAGCTGCAATGGTTTCTGCTGGCAGAGATTGCTGTGCAGAAGAGTTCAATATAGGATGATTCTTTTGTGAATAAGATTGGTAAAGGGTTTCTTGTGGCTGTCTTCCAAAGTTTAGGGAACTAATACTTTGGTTTTTATTGTAGGGTTGAGCTTGAGGTCCATAGCTAAGGACTCCATTGTTCCATGAGAGAGGCAATGCATTGGATTCAAGAGAGCTGAAGTTGAGATCTCGTGTTGCAGAATATGATCTAGGAGGAAAACTACCCAGTTTGGTTAGATTGGAAGAAGCGTTTGAGCTTGTGGTGAGGTCTAGTGTGATTGTTGGAAATGAAGGTGAAGACGAGAGTGAAGAATTTGGCAGGTAAAATGGCTTTGGTTTCGAATTATCTGAGAGGAAAAAGTTTAGTCCATTGAGATTAGCCGAGGCGAAATTTGACGGAGGTAGAAGGCCTGAAGTGGAGGTTGTGGAACCAGACATTAGCATGGAAGCGGCAGCCGAAGTGGTGGAAGCCATTGCTGTGGCTGAGACAGGAAGTGGATGGTTGTGCGTTCCTTCATATGTGGTTATCAAAATGGACATGTCCTCAGCACATCTCTGCACCTACAAAATTTGGCAATGAAAAATCACTTTCTCCACAATTTAATGCCATCATTGCAGCTACTTGACTTTTGACTCAGTAAAATTTAAATAGCATGACTAACGGAACAAGTAATTAAATGGAAAAAACTTAACTAATAAACGTTTATTTGTCGAAATAAGTATCATTCTAAGGACTTTATTAGGATGTAATCATCATTTTTGAATATTTCAACATCTCGTTGTGAATAAACATTGTTCTTTTTCACCTAATCGCATGACGTGACCGTGCAAAGTTTCAAACAACTATTATCACTATTATCAAGATTCAAGTGTGACATGCAAAAGAAAATGAGAGTCCATTTTAAGAATAGAAGTGCATATACAAAATAAATCGAAGTTTAAAGTAATATGATTGTAGTTTTAACAAGTGGTTATTGTTGATTAAACATGAGCAATTCATGATTGCGATCCTCTATTACCACCAAAAAAAAAAAACACACACACACACACACATTAAAGAACTATATAAACTAAGCTTACTTCAGACATTCAACATCCAAACACACATAAATCCTACCTGCTTTCTCACAGGGCAGTTGGGTGCAACAGTGCAACGATAATATGCTCGAGGACATGGATTCCCTTTTGCAATCTTCTGTCCATATTTCCTCCACTGACATCCATCGTTCATCTGGATTGACGAAAAAGCAAAGAAAAAAGCCTTCTAAACATTTCTTTGTTACATTAATATCCCCAACTAAGATGCAACTGTGATCTACTCTTACCGTTGGGGTGTCACATCGGACTCTCACAGAAACCCTAGCTCTTTTGGCAGGGTTTTGCTGGGAAACCTCATCTTCTTCGCTTCTCACATTCTTGAGACTTTTCTGTGGTGGCCATTTTTCCCCACCTTCTTCTTCCTTCACTTCTCCTGAGCTAGCCTCCAGGCTGGGATTAGGTGAAGGCTCATTCTCTTGATCTTTTGGCAACTCAAAGTTGCAGTCCAATCCAAGTGCCAACACCTTTTTATCATCCTCACCATCCTTATCGACCTTTTCTTTCCCGTGGTTTTTGCTGGAAAAATGATCATCTTTCTTCCCATCACTTGAACTCATTCCAAGACTTAGGGAGACGAGTTCAGGTTCTTCAGTTTCTTGATGAGTGGTTATTGTGCTACTAGATTTATTAGGTTCCTGCTGAACCATATCATTGAACTGCATCTGAAGGGCTCGGTAGTCCTTCATTGCTCGATCTAAGTACATTCTCAGCCTTTGATTTTCTTCCATCACTTCTCCCATTTCAGCTTTTGTTGATTTAAGAAGATCAGCCTACATTATCACATGCAAAATGAGTACATTTGTACCAGACTAATCATGTACAATATTAGTATAGATGAGTACATAATATGTATCGACAACATTGTTTTTGCTCAATAGCAAATGATATTGAAATTATTAAAGTGCTAACCTGTCCCGCTTGGGCTGAAGAAGATACATTAGAGTTGAACTCTGAGGATGTCATTTCCATCTTAGGCATGAAAAAGCCCTGTCAAAATATAGGTTTAGTAACATATTTAGGGAAATACATAAACAAAATAGGGTTTACACTTTGCTAATTAATTATCAAAAAAAAATTTAATTAATGTTTTCCCCAAAATTAGTGTAATGCATTAGGTAAACATTCAAGGATCTAAGAGTTTGTCATGTAGATACCTATGCTAGATAGAATTTAATAAGATTCATATCTTACTCAACAATACTATAGCAGGTTAGGAGATTTTTGACATTTAATTGACAAGTGGCATAATCAAAGACGAGAACAATATTAATTTGGCTGTTGTACATAAAAATTTGTTTTGTTCAAAGTCGTACCTAGTGGTTTTTGAACAAATGAAAACAGTGACGGTCACGTATAAACCATTAACAGCGGTCAAAGGTTTTGCAGGTAGCCGAAATGTTTTTTAAGAGTATTGAATAATAATTAATGTGTGATGGTCTAACCTTTTGAAGAAGAACAAGATTGAGAACAATATGCCTTTCATCGACAACCTTCATTTGCAGGTTTCACACTTGGAAAGTAGATCCAATTTTCATTTTTTCTATCGTCATTATTGAAGTACATGGTGAGTAGTGTTTGAATTTCATTCGTTTGCTAAAGGATTCACCACAAAAAATGAAATTGCTAATTAAAGGTACTTAATTCGGTCTAGAACCATTAGATGTAAAAGTTTTCTTGCATGAGACTGGCCGTAAAATTCGAACCCTTTTTTTTGGGGGGGGGGGGGGGGGGGGGGAATTATACAGACTATGCATTAGGAAAACGAAAAATAACTTGAGGACCAAAGATGTCTAAATGAAGCTTCTACTTTTGTTTCTGATCGCAATGATAAATTTGGTATATTCTAAAACTATCATGGGATCGATGAGTAAAGGAACTTTTTTGTACCTGTATTTTACTTGTAAAATCCTGTCGATTAGGTGAGGATTGGTGTATTTTATCATCCTGACCTCCTTTTCCATTTCCAGCCTGCAATAGCCAGTAGCATCAGGTTCGGATTCAATAGTATACACCACAAAATTGATAGCTCTTTAATTAGCATCTTATATTGAAAACAAAAAGCCCGAAAACGAAAATTCACTTTCTAATGTGATGCCAAATAAGGTAGAAAAAGTCCAAAAGGTGCTAGACCTCAATCTATTACTATCCTCATGATGTTTTCTTGAAAATATAAACCTTTATCTTCTGCGTTCAGCTCTGATTATTGGCAGTTAACGTTCCGAAGTAATAACATGTTCAGATGGTTTCATAAAACTGATGGATTTCAACAAATATTTCTTGTCATCTAGGCTTGTTTCTAAGAATCAGAAAATATAATTGCTGAAAAGAAGAAGAAGATTAAGTTAATTACCTTAAGGAAAACCTCTTCTGTACAGCAATCTTCATCACCACTTGATTCAGCTTTCTTCTGCTGATCTTCCTTCTTGACTGAACTACCTCCATGGACAGATTTTCTTGGAGCAGCCTCCATATCCATGTCTTCTTCCTCTTCCTATCTCTACCAAGACTTGTATGGACTGATAATGTATTTGATAACACAATGGTCTTTCTTTTATGAGGAGAGAGAGCCGGCAGTATTTGACTTGTCTAAATTATTCAATCTAACTGGCTTTCACCTATTACAGGCACACACAAACAGAAGTGTCAATGGCCCAGTTGTAGAATCATTTTTTTTTCTTTTTCAAATGATTTTAGATGGGAAATTAGAGTATGCGACTAGTTAGACTTAATCGGGACAATGAAAATTGAAAGAAATTATTTTAAATTATATTCTAAGATTGTAATTTCAAGTTTATATATATATATATAAAGGGAAAGAGAAGAACACTGAAAATCGAACCCAATCTATATGGGAAGGGATACCTTATAATTGGCAAAGCAATTGCACCGGATTTGGGGCAGGAACAGTCAACAGAAAAACTGTTCGGATCGGTTTTGTATATTTTGCACACGATGTAATTCACTTTGCACAACATGTACTTATACAACAAAATTTTGTGAACCCTACACATGATGTGAAAAATGATGTACAAGATGAAATTTGAATCATATATATTTTTTTTGGACCAAATCTTGGCCATCAACCTTCTAGAACGATTGTTTCCTGCAACCGTTCCGACCCTAAATCCCAATTGCACCATACAATGATTGGAGCAAGTAAGTTTAATTTGAGTTTTGATGGACGAAATTGAATCCACAACCCGACTTTCAATTATTCGAAAAAATTATTTTGTTTCTTTGCATTATTGTCTTCATATATATATCCACACGTTATCTTAACGCGTATATTTATTACGTTAGCACATACATTTTACGGTCCAATTAACTTTGAGACAACTAAAGTCTCAATCCCTCCATGATAAGGACCATTGACCCCAAAGTCATACGTAACTCTAGGATGAGCCAATTGCACTACTTTGATGTTAAACAATCACAAATTGAAGGGAAGAATTCAACTTCAACGTTTAAGTCTTTTAGGTATAACATGTCAGAGAGAACAAAAAGGACGAAAAAAAAGAAAAGAAAAAGGAGGGGTTTGAGCCGCAATAATCGGGTCCCCACTGCCCACGCCCCGCTCCGACCGTGTGCAGTTTTTTTAGGTCCTAAGTCTTGTAATACGACTACTATTAGCACAGTAACAGCTACTAAGATTCCTGAGTTACGCAAAAAAAGTCATATGGCCACACCGTCCCGTCTACAGTACCGGTCAAACTTTTTCACCACCGTCGAAATCAGTTCCGATGACTGCCGGAAGTCTGTCCTCCGCAAGTCAAACGTTGTTTCAAATACGAGTATGCTAGGTTGTCCCATGCGGTTGACTTTAATGTCGTTTTCTCTTGGACAATTATGGGGAGCTCATATGGATAAACTACGGTTGTGGAGGTGAAAAATAGGGGCTTAAGCATTGCCATAAAAATGTGGCAATTTGTGGACGTGGGAATACAAATTATCATTGTGAAATCAGAAACTAGTCCAATACAAGTTAACTCAATTTGTAACGACATATCACTTTTTCACAAAAAAAAAGATCATGTGTTTAAATCCTTATAAAAGATTGTGTGTTTGAATCTCACTGTTTATGTGAAGGTTGTATTGATGGACGATCTATAATAACTTTTGTAAGTGATATATGATTTCAGAGGTATGAACTCCTAAACATAATCTCCTAGAAAAAAAAAAGAGTGAAATAAGAAACTATGGAACATTTTGACTTACAATTGTTCAGAGATAATGTTGTAATTTCAATACCTTTACTCAAGGTAACATCAACCGGTTAACTAACCTAGTTTTTAATTTTTTTTTTAAAAAAATCAATTATGTGTATGTCTTGTTTAATTCTACATGCATAATTAAGCAGTTCACATATGTAGTTTGTAATCTGTGTGAGTAATTGCATAAAAACTGTGATGAAAAAGCACTCTCTGAATTTAATTTATAGTGGTTTACCACAGAATTTAATTATTCTGTGTATTAGGTTTACCACAGGAGCTTTTTTGTTTTTTACCCTATATTTAATCAGAAAGTCTAACCATCCCCATTGCAGCTAGAGAAATCTGTACTGAAAATAGCTTGAAGAACATAATACAAAGAACGGCAGACCACATTTCATGTTCCTAATATGATTTTGATTCTTGAATACGAACCAAAGACCTCCTTAGTTTACTTGTAGGGTTTTCACTTTTCACGGCCTTGTTTTATTTGTGTTATGCATTGGTCTGGAAGTGAGTCAAAAATAATTGTCAGATCCAATTATTCTTTCGTTGAAGTTGAATGAACAAATCAATTATGTGGTGTATGCATGTACCTTGTGAAACACAAGGTAAGAGATTCTAGACCATTGCAGGGGTGATGCACGATATGATTGGGGGCCGGAAGGGAATGGGATGGCAATTGATGTGGCCTAATCTTAGACCCCTAATTGCTAAAAATTTCTTGATTCACTTTTGCTTTGTCAAAGATTTTGATAATATGGAACTTAGGTCTTGTTTGATAACCCAATTCAGCATTTAAACTTAATGAATTCAGATTTTAACATGTTTATATGCGTTTGATAATAAAAAATTGATCATCTGAATTAATTAAGTGACACTGTATTTCTTAGATAAAACTTGTTCCTAAAAATAAGCGATAAATTATTTACTTATCACTTAATGTGTATTCACTCAAATGTACCAGTTTAGTTTAGTATGTAACAATTCAATAATTTAATGGATTTGGACTTGGTTTCTTCTTAATAAAAATTTCTTTTCTATCCAAAAAAAAAAAAAGATTTCATGCATGCACTTAGGATCTCTTTTCAACTGCAATTTTATTGTGCTCTTAATTTCCAGTCCTTTGATCTTAATAACGTCCTTTCCACTGACTTTGTGTGTTCAAAGAGGCATGGATGGTTTTGCTGCTGAAGTCGATTCGGCGGTGTTGGTAAGACTGATTCAATCGAACTCTCTGGCCAAATGGCCCCTATGCAATACACTACGTCATATCAGGAAAATAGTAGCTCAGGCTTCAGTTCAGATTTCACATGTCTTCAGAGAGGCAAACGGTGCAGCAGATAAATTAGCCAGCTTGAACTTGGGATCACAGCGAGTCTTTAACTTACCTCAAGAGCTGCCATCTGTGGTTAAAGCCATTGTAGCTCTAGATTCAATGTCGTTTCCCAACTTTAGGACACAAGTTGTAAGGGAATCATTCATGGGAAAGCACGGTGTTCATGGCGGTCACGAGAATATCTACAGGAACTGCTAAAGTACAGAAGGTACCGTCTTGCAAAAATTGGAGCGGAATCCCGAATTATTTCGACGTATGAATCTTTCTGTGAAGTGCCTCGCATGGTGAGAGATGATTTTGCTCTTGATCAATTGGGTTTTTCAAACTTTCGTAGACTTAGAATGTAGTAAGTGCCATGTGATTTTTTTTCTTCAATTTATATTTGTTGGCAAGGAGTTTTCGTCCATTTATAAGGGGAAACTCTGTCAAAATTTTCTTAAATAAAAAAAAAATATGTTGCTAGTTGCAAAAAAAAATAACGTCCTTTCCACTACTTAATATTGTTCGGTATGTGTATCTTTTTCTAAAAAAAAAAAAAAAAAAATCTCAAATAATTACATGAAAACGAATTCGTTCCAAGAGAATGGAAAGAATGTACAACCTGGATGAAGAGTCAAAATTCTTCAGTCTCAACCTGTAAATCATGTCCAATCCTTAAAACAGGAAGTTAGAAAACTAGAAACAGTGGAAGCATGGTGGAAACTAATTTCGTCCTTAAGATATTTTCTAGAAATTCAGAAAAGTAAAATGCAAGATTAATCGCTACACAGACGGAGAAACTGTAGGTCTTTGATTTGTGAAACTGCTCATATCATGAAGAATTTAATACGATCCCCACCTGGAGAAAAGTCACTTAGGTACCATATTGAAAGATCTTTTTCATGAAAAATTTGACACAAGTCTCCTTCAGCAGCCATGAATCTATCAAGTCCTACAGATAATATTCCAACTGGATGCTACAACTTGTTTCCAAAAATGCCAGGTTAACTATATATTCTAAAACTGAGTTTTAGCCACTTGGTCGTTTTATTGCAATTTTAGTCTGCAAAATTCCTGCTTGAATTTATTGGAAAAAATGCTAAATGTGGAAAACTTCATTATACGTCTCAACTATTCTTCATTAAGAATATATGCATGTATGTGTCTGTAGCATGATTAAGGTTTTTTATGTCCACTTGCTTGTATTGTTTGAAATTAAAGTTTGGTAAACGATTGCCTTTATGTCACAGGTTCTTGTTTAATCAACTTAAGTAATAGGGTTAATCACATTTTATCCCCTTAAAAGATACCCCATTTCTCAGTTTACCCCCTAACCTTTAATTTTGCTCACTTAACCCCCTTTAGGACAAAATTGCCCTTGCATTATTTTGACTTTTCATTTACCTTGTTTTCCTTTCTTTTATTTCTTTTTCTCTTTCTTCTTTATTTAATTCTTCCTCTTTCCCACAAAAATCTTTACCTTAATGATTGAAATTAAAAAAAGAGGATTTGCAGAGATCTATCTTCTCCTTAAAAAATTAAAAAAATATTCAAATCACTTTTCTAAAATATAATTTTTTTAGCCTTTCAATTCTTTTAATTTTGGTTTGCCTCTTTCCTTTATAGTTTCTTATTTTATTCTCAAGAAAATATCTTAAGATGAAATTGTGACCTGATTAATAATCATCAATTGAAATTTGTGACCCGTGGCATCATACAAAAAATCAAAATTAGTTTTTGATGTCTTTTAAACCTTCACCCAGAAATATGCAATTATAAACTCAAAAAAAAAATTTTCGTTGATATGGAATTTCTATTGGGAAGGATGAAAGAAAGAAGAAAGAGAAAAAGAAATAAAAGAAAGGAAAATAATTTCATCTTATGATATTTTCATGAAAATAAAATGAGAAACTAGAAAGGAAAGAGGAAAACCCAAAATTAAAAGAATTGAAAGGCTAAAAAAATTGTATTTTAGGAAAGTGATTTGAATATTTTTTTAATCATTTAAGAAGAAAGTAGATCTTTGCAATTCCTCTTTTTTAATTTCAATCATTAAGGTGAAATTTTTTGTGGGAAAGAGGAAGAATTAAATAAAGAAGAAAGAGAAAAAGAACAAAAGAAAGGAAAACAAGGTAAATAAAAAGTCAAAGTAATACAAGGGCAATTTTGTCCTAAAGGGGGTTAAGTGAGCAAAATTAAAGGTTAGGGGGTAAACTGAGAAATGGGGTATTCTTTAAGGGGATAAAATGTGATTAACCCTAAGTAATATTAGACAAATTTGGATTAAGTCCAAGACGTGATTGTGATGCACGCCAGTTTGAACAGTATTCATTTTCATGACCATAATTTCCTAATTAAATACAACTCCCCAGCAGCCTCCTCCTACCAAAAACTTAATGGCCAGCTATACCTCTGTTTTTATTTTCCCTTTTCTGTTTTTTTTTTGTTTAATTTAAAGATAATTTTGGGTGGTAGCAAAAACCCATTTCTCTTATTTATCTACCCAAATGTTTTCGGATAGATGATGAGTAGCCCTTATATGGTTTGCATATTTCTATACTCTTAACCCATAATGGTTTTCAAAGCAATCCTTTCGGAAAGAAAGGTTACCAAAACATCAAAGTTTTCCTTTTTACCGTTTGACCCCAGACAAAGTTCTAGTATTCAATTGTACCTCCTATTTTTTGTGGTGTATGATAATGCTAACAATTAATGTATATTTATTGGACAATATATATATATATTTATGTATATATATATATGTATTTCTTCTGCTTCTTAAGTCTTAACATTAGAACTAGTTTCCTTCCTCATTTGATTTCACTAGATTGAACATGACAATCTTGCCTTCAAACCTATTCTAGCAATTTCCTTGAGGTGGATGACCGGCAATTTGTGTCTTGCAATTAGTTGAAACAACTATTCTGAAGAAAACTATCAGTTTTGTTGCTTACTCCACAATATGAGGAGGTTATCCTACCTTTTATTTGATGACAAACTAAATTATATTACAGAAGATAATGTAACAGCACAAATACAAATCTAATTTTTTTAGGTATACAAATACATGTATAGACACTTGTATGAAATTTCACAATATCAGTGCGCCAGTTTTTGCTAGCCTATTCCAAGCGAACACCAAAAGTGAGGAGAAAACGAAAATAAGTGTCAAGAAAAAGGATATATTTGCCTGGTTCTCGATTAATGCTCATCCTTTGAAGCTAAGAATAATTGAAATAATAAATCCTCTCCAAAAACTGTTAACAAAAAAAAATGAGTTGGTCAATTGGTCTCTATAGTACTCAAGCATATTCCACTTTTACTTATTCAATAATCCTGGTCATTAGGCTTCCGATTTCAACTTTATCGCCTTTGTCAATTCAAATGACGGTAGTAAACCTACTTTAATTTGGATTAAGAGAAAATACTTGAACCTTTGACCTTTATCTTTGATTCTTCTAAAACTTTATTATATATCATCTTGCGAAAACGCCGCCCAAAAAAAAAAATCTTGTGAAAACGCCTACCCTTAAATTTTTTTGAACTGCAATGCCAGTCAATTGTATTTTTTTTTTTTTACTACCAATAAAACCATTGAAGAAGAAATGATGAGTTTGTCCTATAGGCCACGAGACAAGTCAGATGACATAAGGTAATTGTTTAAGCCCATCTCTGGTGATTGCTTCATTAAGTTTTACTTGTTGGTTGAGTTAACCAGGACGTTACATTTTGCTTATCGTGCTCATGCCCCGTGGTTTTATCATAATTTACTATTAGCAGCATAAACTAGCAGGAATGATAATAAAACACTAATTAGAAAAAAAAGGGAAAAAAATATTCAGTAGAAAAAAAGGAAAAAAGGGAGTGATATCAGTTTTAAAATGTAATGAACAAATAAGGCATCAATATGCAAGGAAGGCTTAAATTAAATTTCCAGGCAAATTTTTTGCTAAACTTTTAGATTGACTAATTAACAGAGAACTTGTATTTTTCGACCAAATTTTGAAAGTTGATCAATTGTTTGATCTATATTTATGCATATTATCAGTGTGATGTGAAAATTTTGAAGTTTGAGGGTGAGAAATGGACTTTCTTCCCCTTCAGTTGAATTGAAGGGCTTGTCAGGGTACTGTCTAACTCATTTGTTGTAGTTATGCATTATTTTTTTGAAGTTAGCACAATCAAATTAACCTGAGTTCACATACTAATACACATAGTACCTATTGTGTCCTATATAATTATACACAAGTCCATGTCCTAATTCATCTCTAGTTATCCTATACACAGAACACTGCAGATTTTGACACTAACATAGAAAATGTAGACACTGAGACAACAATACGTAAAAGTAGAACAGATTTTTTGATCCATTAAAATTTGTGTCCTACATTTGGTCTCCGCCTTTCAATTTCAAGCCACTGAATCAACAAAGGTAACCAATTCTTGAAAGTGATAAAGAGTCCTTTTTTAACCGTACATGGTGACACTAATATTTCAATTAGTACCGACAGTTTTAATATTTGTCAACTAAAAACTTGAAAGGGCAAATCATTTACGCAATGAAGAGCCACAATAGTAGATTTTTCCAACTACCCTATGCAGGTCTTTGTTTTGGGCCTTTTTCTTAACTTTGGTATATATCCTATCGGGATGACATTGGCGTGTAAATGTGTGATAGTATGCCTCAGTATTTGACCTGAGAAAGTCCACCAACTGAAATGGTTCACAGTTCCTTGCAATAAGGGCAGCCCTTAATCTATTGAATAAAACAATAGAAATCCACATTAATAAAATCTAGTGTCTAGGGAGTGGGACTAAGAATAATCGACAGGACGGTGCCCTTTAACTTAAATACTGAAAGAAAATTCAGGCCGCTTTGATTTGCTAGATTCTTGGCCATTTAAGCTAATCAATGGTATTAACCTTTAGAAACAGGCCAAGACAATGTATGGCTAATTGGGAGATTGAACACTATCATGATTACTTCATCCAGATGTATTTTGTCTAAGATGCAACTCTAGCCAACCATTAGTCTTGATTACTCATCTTCTTTCTTTCATTATTGTTTTTTTGTAACTACTTTCTTTTCATTGATGATGGTAATTGAAAATTCTGGCTGCGTTATATATTCTGTGACTTAATCCTGTAAGTATTTTTTGTTTTACAAAACCAGCAATGCTGCAATGGTTAGTGTCCAATTACTTGGACGGAATGTTAAAGAGATGAACAAAGAGAAGGATAGATATGGAATATGAGCAGCTTATAACATATCATTTCACTTGCATATCACATTAAATATACGGATTCTTCATTTATTTAATTAAATGAAGGATTTTTTTTTAATGAATATAACTTATCACGTGAATGTATACATTCGTATTTATTACTTTATTGCATTTAAATACTCTTCCAAATTAATTTCTCTTTTGCTAAAAATTTATCTTAACAAATGTCCTGATGCACTCTTAGCCAAATTCTTAGAAGAATATGCTTTCATGCAATTGAGTGTAGGGTTTTGCGTGTCTCCAATGGTTATTAATTAAGTCTCCAGTTTAGTAATCATCTTTAGGATAATCATAGTACGATTATTAATTAGGAATCCAGTCAGAGTGATTTGAAACGTGTTTAACTTAAAACTTCTACAGTTGTTAATCACGAAAGCTTGTTGGAAAGATCCCTAACTGATAAGCTAATCTCTCATGTGTATGCTAATCGGCCCAAATGGCAATCATATGCGCAAATTAATAAAGAACAGAAGAGGGCTTTTTGACACAAGTTACGAATTAAATTTGTTATGACTTATGAGTCTAGGATAGAGATAAGGATTTGATACTCTCGATTTAGAAAAGGAAAAAGAAGTCTTCATTTTGGGGTGGATAACTTTTTCTAACGAGTGCCCTAAGGGTACTCGTTAACACACATTTAGTGTTCACTCAACTTAACATATATATACACATACTAACAATTATTATTCTCTCTTGCATTTATATATTTTTTCTATTTAATTTTGTCTACCCTCCCTTATATTTATTGCCTTTCTATAATTAATCTTATATTTCTAAAAATATAACCCCTGAAATCCAGACAAACAATTTAAATAAATGTATTTAAATAGTAACAAGTTACTAAACGGGATTGAGTATGATTTACTTTACAATCATCATCTGACTAGGTAGATACGTTCATTAATTTTTTACAGTCCTTAATTTTTATGTATGTCAGCTTTAAGGATAACAAAATTAAGTACTGTAAAAAATTTAAGAAATAGTAGGTTCATATATCCTGAGCAAAATTGTAATCTACCTGTCGTAATTTAGTTAAACATAGATCAATGTCAGTTGACTTCAAACACTATTGCTATAGTCGAAAAAGACAAAAACAAACGAGTGTAGGCACAAGCTGGTGATTCTTTGAAATTAGTTGATGAGTTGTGAAATTAGAGGATTTAAGTTCAATTTCCACTGAATGACAACTCTTGCAAAATATTATAAGATATCAAGGCCTAAACAAGAAAGATATGAGAAAATTATATAGTATTACTGGTGACAGAAAGAGTTACGACTTTCAATAAATATTTAGCTTGAACTCATCAACTTCTGTGGCGGTCTAAAATCTTAAATATTGAAATGTCAAATGCCAACCTAAGATTATGATCTATGCGATCTCACTTGCTATTTAAATAAGGTTATAGGTTAAAGATCTATGCGATCTCACTTGCTATTTAAATAGGGTTACAGGTTGACGAATTTAGTTATATTCCAAAGTTTGACAAAGAGATGATTTAGTCCGAAGTAGTTCCTCATTAATATTAAAAGGAAAAAGAATAAGCCGTATAATAAATAAGCACGAAGTAGTTCAATAACAAAAAAGTTAGGTTGCGTAGGTTGACATTTCACATTCAACTGTTAGGTTGGATACTTTCTGTTCAATTTTTAATTTAGTCGAAACTACAGTGAGTTACAGTGTAGGTTTTCAAATCAGATGGAGTTAAATTGAATATTTTGCAAATCACAACGAGTCTTTTACTATTTTACCCTTATTTGTCTAATGTCCCACACTAGGTAAAATGGGTTTTCGATTATATATATATATATACATCTAGTCAAGATAAGTGATCCAATTTGGGCTTTCATTTCTTTCGAACGGTTGCTTCCGTGTGAAAGCAAGGGAAGAGATTCTAAGCTGTTGTAGGTGCAAAGCACCAATGTTTAGGTCGCAGATGGAGCAGGCAGACTGATCTTGACCCTTAAATATTGCTAAATATAATTTTCTTAATTTGTATCTTTACTTAAAATTAATATTATTCAGCGCAGGTCTGAGAAACTAGTTGGCCTTTAGAATTGTAGGTGCAATTGTAGAAGACCCACATCCATGAATATTAAGACCTACGCGATTAGTTCCATAAGCAGTTTGGATGGTTCTGTACAGCAAGTATAAGCTAGGACATTCTTAGCTAGAGAGTTTCTTCCTTTTCTATGCTAAGAGAATTCCATAAACCACTAGGAACATTCACCTTTTTAGTCATTTTTATCTGGACATTAACAATATAAAGGTTTGTCGAATGAGTGGTTTTAGGTCATTACTTAAGGTTTCAAGAATTTATATTTGGAGAAGTAAAATCACAGGGAAAAAGTGTCTAAATTCAAGGAGATATATATGAGCAATCTGTAAGTGAAAAGGTGTGTATACAATATCTATTTTTATTGGAAGTCCAGCTCTTTTAGTGCATTGCCTTAATCGCCAGCCCTTTGTTTCTACTAGGTTGTTTCCACTAATTGATATTGTTCCAACATTAAAAAAAAGAAGAAGAAAATCACAAGAAAGCTCAAAGTAAATTCAATTCCTTTCTTTTTTTAGATTTTTTTTTCTGATAAGAAAAGGATAGGATTTAAGAAGTGGAGAGGATGAAAGGGGACTAGCTAGAACCTAAAACCTGTAATTCTTGAGACTTCATCCGTAACTACTAAATCAAGGTCTCTTCGATAACTTCCATTTCTTGCACAAGAATGAAAAGTATGGGACGGAAGAGTGGAATGGGAAAGAATCAAACCCTCCTTTTAGATGGGAAATGAAGACTATTAACCACTGAGTAATATTTAATTATCAAAACTAGAGAAAGTATAAGAAATTGGTGCAATAGGTGAAAAAGGAAGTAAAAGTGTAGAACACGAAGTCCTAGAGGAAATCTTAACCTCAAGTTGATCTTTTCAATTATGGAAGGAGTTGCTTGATTATGGTCAATGGTTACTCATCAAGAGACTCTAAAAAAATTAGTTGTTTGGAAAATTGAAATTAACTAGGAAAAGCATTTAAAGGCCGGTGGTGTAAATATTATAGTTCGAATCTTAATTCCACAGTTATTATTGAATGAAATGCCAAAATTGCATGCCCTTTCAACTCCAAATGCAATTTGGATTTCAAGAAATTTCTGCGAAAATAAAACTTCAGTTGTGACAATATCATTTGATAACGTGTGTTTTTAGGATATCTGATAAATAACTCTCATTAATAACCAATATACTGATCAACATGCATACTATTTCTTCCCGGCCGAAGTTATTCTGTAAAGATCCGGAAAAGTAAAATGCAAATTATAAGCTACATAGACGGAGAAAGTGTAGGCATTTGGTTTTTGGAATCGCTAAGATAATGAAGAAATAGTAACTATTCCACCTGACGAGAAGTCACATGGATAACACATTAAAGATTTTCTTGATTGAGAATGTTGGCACAAATTTCCTTCAGCAGCCGTCTACCAAGTCCTATGGATAATATTCCAAGTAGTAGAGTTGAAAGACGAATCAAATTATTTGATACTCGAATCAAACTCGATTTCTCAAGAGTTCATTCAAAACTAATTCGTCAACTAGTCAAATCAAGTTTGAATAGGATTTTATATTCGATGAATTTTAATTTCGATAAACAGCTCATCCAAACACAATTCAGCAAATAAAAAAAACTAAATTTAAAAAAAAATTCAAATTCGTTAAAATAATCAAACAACTTTATTAATTACACTCCTACCAAGTTGTACTTGACAACCATTTTGAGCATCCAAAAAGGAAAAGAAATTCAAAACATATGTCATAGCGTTCATTATACTTTTCCAAAATGACAGGTTTCGCAATTAATTTTGAAAATGACTTTTAGCCATCGGGTCCTTTTATTGCATTTTCAGTGTGTAAAAATTTCTATTGAATTTATAGTAGACTATACAATATGTGGAACTCTTTATTACACGTATCAACTATTGTATTCCTTGAGAATATGGATATGTACAAGTGACTGTATGATTAAGATGTTTTATATCACTTGCTTGTCTTGTTCGAAATTGGAGTCTGCTTCCTTTCGGTCCAAATCGGAGTTCGAATAAAATATTTTTAAGCATTCATTTTTGCAATTTTTGTTCATCGTTACATCTCCACTTTTACAATATTTCATTTAATTTGCTAATCATCAGCATCTTTTGAACTGTAAGTCTCTTACTTTTTATTCTCAATACCAGTAAAGTACGTTTCAATAGATAACCGTAAACATTCTTGAGTGTATGTATATTGATAAGTGACTAATTTACGTAATAATTGTATGACATTTTATATTATTTTTAGTCACTTTGGTTATATTATTGGAAGAATATGAATCATTTTGACTATAATTGGTGAATAAATGTTTTTAAGTGATTAAATGAGGTTTTTATCACTTTTTACTTGGATTTTGTGTATTTTGACAGTTTTGACACATTTTCGTATTTCGGCTATAACTTGAGTTACAATGATCGGATTGGGATGATTCTTGAACCCATTTGAAGATAAGAGATAGATCTACAACTTTGGTGAAGACATCTAAATCCAGTTTGAAGGTTTTCCAGGTCAAAATGCCGAATTACAATAGCAAATTTCTACTGGTCGAAGCTGGAACAGGGCAATGAGCAGGCAAGGGTATTTCAGTCATATCTCAGCCTACACAGATCCAAATGAGGTGATTCTTGATGCATTAGAAAGATAACTCAAAAGGCTACAACTTTCGTGTTTTAGACATGAGCTGGTTCAGCCTCTAACATCAAGAAAAGATTGGTTGAAGTTGGGAAAAAAACAGAGCAAGTGATCCACACTCGGATCCACTATTCATCCGAACCCTCGGTTGTTTCTGGGTTAGTGGAACCGAGCTCGGATCCATACGGATCCGAGGTACTGTAGCAGCTCGGATCACTGGTCAGAAAAGGCTGCTCTGTACGCGTAAAACTCAATTTCACCTCCACCAACTCACATTGGATGCTAGACATGTGAGAAACATTCCCAGCTGTAAAAGGGAGATGTAATCCTCATTTCTTGACCACCTTTCATCATAAAAGAGCAAAATTCATTGCAAAAAGGAGATTGGAGTTCATAGCAGAAAAATAGAGTGAGCTACGGGAGGAGCTTGAAGTTGCAGAAATGTAGCTCTTTCATCTCTCTAGTGTTAGTTTAGCTTAGTATAGAGTAGTGTAGCTTTTCCATTCTTGTTTATTATCTAGATTAGGATGAAGATGGAGGATGAAGAAGGCAAGGAAGAAAGCTCATGTGACAAGGGTTGTATTCCTTCCAAACTCTTTATCTTTTGTATTTGATTCCAAGTTTAGTTAATATACAAGTTCTGGATTTTGTGTTCATTATGTGTTTCTAAAGTTTATACCTTGGGTTTGGTTGAACTTTCTATAATTGTTAGTGTTTATTATTTGGTTATTTGACTGCTATGATTTGAGCAAGTTATTTAGCACTTTAGCTCTTGAAATCATGATTAATCTGGTACCATTAATTGTGATTATCTAAGGTGTTGTTTCTGCAATGAAAATTGAGATTTAACACTAGTTCAAGAAGTGCTAAACATAGGGAGTACACTCACGAAAGTAGAGGTGCACTTATGTGGTTTTTAGTGATTCATTTCATGTAATTTCATTGAAGAAATGAACTTGTAGCTAATTTCATAACCATGAAAATAGGTATGGATTAGTTATGAGTATAATTGATTCACTACGAAAGTAGGATTCAAATGCATAAGGAAATTACACCATAATTAGCCTAAATATAGTACTCAATGATCCAAATATAGCACTTGCATGAGTAGTTAGGGATACCACAACCTAAGGAGCTTTTATTTGTTATTTTGTATAATTTCAGTAGGTTAAATTTATTATAATTTATTGATAGTCTAAATAATAGAGAAGCTTTAGTAATACCGGTAATTGTTCACTCTTCCTTGTGGGATCGACCCGATATATACCCTAAACTACTAGTTGATCTGTATACTTGCAGTGAACGGGTGTAATTCGGTATTTTTTAGCTTGCACGTATGTAAAATACCCGTCATATATCTTTTTTTTTTGGCAACCCCCAGAGCTGGGGTTGGGATGCCAGTCCTGAATTTATTACTTTAAATCAGTTCCTGAGGGGAGCATAAACCCGACCTCATCCATACAAGCCCAATATAAGAAATTTACTTAATGTGACGTCTTCGAATAGATGGGTAAGCCAATTTATCCAAACGATATTCGCCCCTGGCTATCCCTGGCAGGCTACTTAGATGTTCATAGAGACAGATCGACTCAGACAGGGTACACCCGACATTGGCCAGAATATCTGCCACCTTATTGACTTGTCGGTAACAATGTTTGAATTGTATACTCCCCTTAGAAAGTGTGAAGCACTGCTCGACCTCACCACTAATTGACCACAGGCATTGGGAATTATTCGTCAGAATCTGTATTAACAACCTCGAATCCGATTCAACAACCAGCTGCATCCTTACCATCTTCCTCTGGACACAGTTGCAACCCAACCAATAACGCTTCAGCTTCAGCTTGCAAGCTAGTCCCATAGCCAAAGCATCCTGCGAAGGCAGTGTATGTATATCTCAGTTACAAAACATCCTAAAATTTGTCCAAATTAATAACCTTGACCTTTTCATTAATTTCGTCAAGGTTTTCAAACCTATAATACATAAAGGAAACCTCTTTGAACTTCAATGAAATGTCGTTTCTCTATTTTTTTTTTGTTTGTCTTTTTTTATCGATCCTTATAAAGATATTAAGAAGAGAAAACATTGGCAATGTTGAAAACTCAATTTTATCGGTAGAAGGTTAGTGTGGTTTCAAAAAGCTCTACATAATCTCCTGTGAGATTAATTATACGAATTAACAAAAATAAAGGAAAGATAAGTGCAATTTTCCCTAACAACTAATTTTATAATACACATTCCCGTGACCAACTTTAACTTATAGATACATTAATTAGGTAAACATAATGAACCTCGTTTGACTTTAAAATCGTCTCCTTTCTCCTTTGTAACGTTTAGAATCTCTTATTTGACGAAGGAGACAAAAAAACAAAAGAATTGATAGTACAGTACACTACATTTGGTTCTCTATAATTGGATCTGACTTTGCCTCCTAAAATGTACGATAAGTCATTAATTTACCATATTTTTGTGGAATTTTATAGTAAGCAGTTGAGTATTTCTCGCAATGGTCAGCATATTATCATTTACTAACGTTTTTCTTCTCATTCTAATCTATTTCTTAATCAAGATGAATCTGTGAATAAAACCTTGGTGATTTGTCAAGCTAGTTCTTTTCATCCGTATTACATGGTTGAAAAATATATGTTTAGCTGATGCAGATACGTTAGCGATTTTGGATTGGTCATCAACTTGAGTAATATTAGACTAATTTGGATTAAGTCCAAGATACGATTCATAATGCACGTCAGTTTGAATACAAATCTTCTTAATGACCACGATTTCCAAATTAATCAATAGCCAGTTAATCAGCTATCTTCCCCACCCCTCCCCC